>NW_020216100.1:0-1112 GCF_003070985.1 Temnothorax curvispinosus | reverse complement strand
ATATTATGATTTTGTGCCCGATGAAATATATCTATTTCATTGATTATATCAGTTAATCAATATGCCAGTATTGCTAAACTGAATGGTTGCTAAAATAAGTGCCATTTAAAACAAAAGTTCATCTTGCACCGATATGAAAAACTGTTTTTTTTCTCTGATGAAGAATGAACAAAGAGGAAAGAGAAATAACGAAGATGAAAAGATAAAGGATGAAGTTTGTTAGGAGATTAGTTATGAATCGTTAGTTTATGAGTGATGCGACAGTTATTTTTGTACATTAATCTAAGGTCCGAGGCACATAATGAACTTATTAAGCTGATGGCGTTACGCAACAAATCATGCCGTTATTATTAATTCAATTATCGAGTGATTATGTAACTTCGAATGTGAAATAATATTGTATTATCTGCGTGTGAAAGAAATAAATTTGTATGAGCATTATATCGCATTATCCTGTGATCCATCTTTATCAATCGCTAGCAGTTATATTATTTTCATGTTATTTAAATAATCAATTTATGTGATCGATAGGAAAATTGTGCCCTACAGTAGTATTAATCGACCAATTCCGAATTCGTAATTGTAGTGTAAAATCGACAAATGCATCCTTGATCACCCAATTTTACCCTTGCAGCTTTCAATCATACGCTAGTAATAGTATAACGTATTTTATAATATTTATTTTAGGTTAATTGATGACAACATAAAATTTATACACCTATGATTTACAAAAAGACAATAATTCCCGCAAGTAACTTTTACCTATAAATTTTCAATTACGAGAGATAGTTGAGTTATAAATCATCGATTATCTTACTCGGCGACTGAATCGAGAGCTACACTTAGCACTCGCCAGAATAATCAGGAATAAATAAGTTATTAGAATCTGAGCAAATTAAATGAAGCATGAGAAAATAAATTCAAATAGTTGTAGCCGCTAAGTTACGAGCATTTCTCCTTTGTAAATA
Organism: Temnothorax curvispinosus; assembly: GCF_003070985.1. Classification (NCBI taxonomy): domain Eukaryota; kingdom Metazoa; phylum Arthropoda; class Insecta; order Hymenoptera; family Formicidae; genus Temnothorax; species Temnothorax curvispinosus. Next base: position 144 of record NW_020216100.1, on the reverse strand, counting down.
ATCGATCTTATTACATATTTTCGGTTGTTCAAGCGTCGTTGCGAGAACTATTTAAGCAAGTGAGCCACCTTCACCTCTCTTATCTTTTTCTCCTGCCTTCTCCACCTGTACGACAACAGGGGAGCAAGCGCACTAACCTTCCTC
>NW_020216099.1:0-3734 GCF_003070985.1 Temnothorax curvispinosus | reverse complement strand
TTTTATACATCATAAAACAAATATATCCTTCAAGTATTAGTCACGCAATTGTAGCGTGAACTGTACTATCATTCATGTAATATTATCATGAAAAACAATACACAAGAGATTCTATATAAATACAAATTAAAGTTTACTAAAGAGTAACTAATTTTGAAAATTACATTTTGTTTCTATTATTAGAAAGGGAATGTTAAAAATTAATTAAACATATGTTTACTTATATGTATTTATATATTGTTCAGAATCTCAGTGACCCATTCTCCATAATATTTAGCAACTTTGCAATACTTACTCCTAACTCATATTAAATAACTTTAAAAATGTATACAAATACATATACAAATACATATACAAATACATATAAATACATATAAATAAAAATTTTTCTGAAATCTTATTAAACAAGTTAATCAATACATTAATCAAAACAAAAATCTTATTCTGTTTATTTTGAAAACACATAAGTTGAGGAACATTTTAAGACTAAAACCAATTCGCTATCTATATTTTAACTGGTACTTTATTTTTATACGTATGGGGTGCTCACGTTTGGGTCGGCCGAAGGGGATGAGCAAAGAAATCTCATTGTGCATATTTTGAAAACACATAAATTGAGGAATATTTTAAGACTAAAACCAATTCGCTATCTGTATTTTAACTGGTACTTTACTCTTGTACGTATGGGGTGTTCACGTTCGGGTCGGTCGAAAAGGATGAGCACAGAAATCTCATTGTGCATATTTTGAAAACACATAAATTGAGGAATATTTTAAGACTAAAACCAATTCGCTATCTGTATTTTAACTGGTACTTTACTCTTGTATGTATGGGGTGTTCACGTTCGGGTCGGTCAAAGGGGATAAGCACAAAAATTTCATTGTGCATATTTCGAGAACACATTAATCAAGAAACATTTTAAGACAAGAATTATTTTGCTTTCTGTATTTTAATTGATACTTTACTCTTATATCAGTAGTATATAGATCCTTTTTTTACGTATATCTTTTAAACTATTACAGATAAACTAATTTGGTTTAAGACATTTAAAAGCACATAAAAAGCACATAATTGTACTGTATTAAGTACTTTATTTTTTAATATAATTTTAATGAGTAGGGGTGCTAGCTTATGTTAAGCCAGCATCCCCACTTTTAATTGCAATTTTCCATGAAACCGTTCGAGCACAAAAAACGTGAATAGAACACATAATTAGCACATAAAGAGCAGTTAATTTCTACATATGTGTTATTCTGCTTTTTTTGCAGAAGGGGAGGGGTGCTAACTTAACAGACATAATATATTTTGATACATAGACTAAATCACTGAAGATGTTACAAATATTTCTAAAGTTGAATGAGAAATTCTTATTTTTCAGCAACTGTTTGGTAAAGATCCGGAAAGATTAATAATCTGTTTAAAAGGAAAGAATAAGAGTTTGGAAAAAAATAGTAAAAGAGTTATATTAAACTAGAGCACCTGTATCGCATTGCCTAAAAAAGAGTTAGAAGGCACCTTAATTTCCCTTATCCGAAGGTTGACTTCAAAAATCCCTTCCTAGGATCCCTTCCTAGAATTAATACTTTCTGAGATAATTGGCAGAGATAATTTGCAGAAATAATTGGCACACGAAATAAATCTCATAATAAAACCTATATATGTATATGTATATGTATATATTTGTTCATATAAATAAAACTACTTTTTTATGGTAATTAGTGTAGTGCATTTTATTGAAAATAAATACATATTCCCTGAAATAAAAATAAAATATCAATAATAACTTTAAATAAACGTTAGAATTAATATTACGGTAATCTTAATATAATATTGTAATAAAGTTGATAGTTCGTTTAAATTTTTATCTCAAAAACGTTACAGGAATGATAGAAAAACCTTAGCAAAATGTTATTTGCAACGTTATGGCACTTTCATTTCAACATTACTGAAATTTCGGAATCGTGGTCAAAGTATATTCATACAACATTAAGAACTACATATTTAACAACATTACAAGTTCTAGAATATCGTTGCAATAACATTGTAATAATGATTTTTTGCTTACTGGGTTGTCATGTATAAACATGTATAAACATGTGCATTGACTATATAGTAAGTGCATATGTAATTGTGAAAGCATCATTTTTTTGTTATATTGTACTTATACATATATTATATTACCCACTCGGCATATAATATTTCAGAAACATTTCTGCAAAATTCCATTTGAAATATTACACCTTTCATCAATATTTCAGAAATATTTCACGACCGTTTCTGCAACATTTCTGCAATGTTTCAATCGGCACAATTATTTCAAATGCAACTTCGCTGAAAGATTTCGGCAATATTTCGGTAATATTACTGAAATATTTTTGAAATATATCTACGAAATATTGCAGAAACACTTCAGAGATATTTCAAATACATTTTACACTGAGAAAAATGTTTTGTATTAGCAAACAAAATTTTGTTACTGACGTAAAAACTATTTGTTGATATGTGAAAAATGAAATATTTTGTTACCGGAAAAAAAAAATATATTAAGCCATGTGCGTATAGCCGCCGCGCATTTGTCTAAAGAAATCCGCTCTCTCAGCCGGTCACCCATCCAAGTAGTATACCGGCGCCTTGTTGCTTGACATCGATGATCGAACAGGGTAGTGGTGATCCTCTGACTCTGACGTTTCTTTCTTTCTTATACTTGCTTATTTTGGTGACCATAAAGCTATCGCATAACAATATTAACAATACAGATATACGAATAAATCTTTTTTGCCAGTCAACGTCGAATATTAATTTATATTAAATATTATTAAGTATTTTATATTTTATGTTAAAAATGCCATATGACAAAATTTGAAATATCAGAAAATTCTTAATATTATAAAAGAGAAAAAATGCAATAAAATGTAATAATCATATAATAATAAATTTAATTTTTTATAAGTTCTAAAGTCTGTCAGCAACTTTTCGGAAATATTACAAATGCAATGTTGTATGTGAAACATTCAAAAATATAACGCGTGCAATTTAAATGTAAATAATAGTTTTATCATGTATCAGAAATGTTTCTAAACCATTACATCTGCAATATTTCTTCTGCAATATTGTAGAAATTCACTGCCTGCAATTCAATTTTTCATTATCTACGCAATCCTTCAGAAATTTTTCAGAAATATTTTAAATGCAATGTTGCGTTTGATATGTTACAGAAATATTATTGCAATGCAAACGTAATATTACTTTTATAATGTTTCAGAAATATTTGTGAAATATTGCATCTGCTACATTTTTTTGCAATATTACAGACACTTACAAATATTGTAAATAACTTTCTAAAACATGATGCAGGTACATTTCTGAAATATTTCAGATGCATAGTTACAAATGAAATGTTAACGAAATATTTCTGTACTATTTCTGAATATTTCAATATTTCAGCAACATAACATGCCGAGTGGGAAGAAAAATTATTAAAATAAATAAATAAGCTCTATTATGGATATTTTTTGCAACTTTTGAATTTTTATTTACTAGTAAAATGTATTTATCTTAACTTTTTAATAGCTCTTAACCATGTTTCACGTCTTTGTACTTTATGTGGATAATGTACATTAGATGTTGGAAAACAGTAAAATAATTTATCTGGAGTATCACAAGAATTATTTTTACAATTTACTACAAGGAGAAAATTTTATGTTAAATTTTACTATGCTGCCGCACCAACTGCG
>NW_020216098.1:185-1344 GCF_003070985.1 Temnothorax curvispinosus | reverse complement strand
CGTAGTTTTCGGTGTCTAGGTGTATTGATACCTTGAATTCGATGTCCACGTGTCCCAGGTTGTCGATGACGAGGTCCAGGTAGCGCGCTTCGTAGTTTTCGGTGTCTAGGTGTATTGATACCTTGAATTCAATGTCCACGTGTCCCAGGTTGCCGATGACGAGGTCCACATAGTGCGCTCCATAGTTTTCGGTGTCCAGGGGTAAAAATACGTTGAATTTGATGTCTAGGTGTCCCAGGTTGCCGATGACGATGTCTAGATAATGCGCTCCGTAGTTTTCGGTGTCTATGTGTATTAATACGTTGAATTCGATGTCTAGGTGTCCCAGGTTGCCGATGACGAGGTTTAGATAATGCGCTCCATAGTTTTCGGTGTCCAGGTGTAATAATACGTTAAATTCGATGTCTAGGTGTCCCACGTTGCCGATGACGAGGTCCACATAGTGCGCTCCGTAGTTTTCGCCATGTTATGTGCCAAGGCCCTATAAGACCATCTTAAGTATAATCTTAAGATGTCATTAACCGATCACAGAGCCGTATCAGCAGCTTATGCTAGGTCTACAATGCGAGTCGTAAAGTCATGAGTCGTAAGAATTGACCTATCACAGCCGATTATTCTCTTCAAATTCGATTGTGATTGGTCCATTTCCTACGACTAACGACCCACGACTTGCATTGTAGACCATGCATTAAGATATTACTTAAGACGGTCTTGAAACAAGATCTGATTATGAATAACGGCCTATGTCAAAGCATAATAAAAATTCATAGTAATTATTTAGAATACGCGCTGCACCTTGAATATCAATAAAATTATGCTTATTCGATGAGTTTTGACGCGAAACGAAAGAATCTGGCAGAAAAATGCGGCGGTCTGCCCTGCAAAGCGAGATATTTAGCGTTAAAGATGACGACTCTCAGACTAGAAAAAACTACGGAGCGCGCTATCTGGACATCGTCATCGGCAACCTGGGACACCTAGACATCGAATTCAACGTATTTTTACCCCTGGAGACCGAAAACTATGGAGCGCACTATGTGGACCTCGTCGTCGGCAACCTGGGACACCTAAACATTGAATTCAACGTACGATTACACCTGGACACCGAAAACTATGGAGCGCACTATGTGGACCTCGTCATCGGCAACCTGGGACACGT
>NW_020216098.1:0-85 GCF_003070985.1 Temnothorax curvispinosus | reverse complement strand
TCAATACACCTAGACACCGAAAACTACGGAGCGCGCTTCGTAGTTTTCGGTGTCTAGGTGTATTGATACCTTGAATTCGATGTCC
>NW_020216097.1:0-4415 GCF_003070985.1 Temnothorax curvispinosus | reverse complement strand
TAAAAATTTATGGAAAATATTAATAATAATATTTTAATACAGAAAGCTGATGCGTCTATTCTGACGGCACTGGTTTAAAAAATTACACAAGCATATGTTGTGATTATACTGGCCTCTAATAATAACAATATAAATGTCAAAGGCATCTATTTTGACACAGGCTAGTTACCTGCAGTAATATAAAACCTGAAGCGTCTATTCTTATATACTTAGTTTTATAAAATAAAAATAAACGAAGGATTGCTGTCAAGAAAATGACGCAGAAATTGCGGCAAGTACGGACAACGAATCCATCAATTTCCGAGAATCAATGGTAACATTGCCCGATATGATGGATTCAAACTGCAATACCGAAGTAACGCAGTGTCCGTCGCAAGAAAATAAAGGTATGTGCAATTTAAATGTCGAAAAGTGCGATGATGATTATGACCTTGTCATCGATAATACGGGCCTTCTAGATACAAATTGTATCCAAGAGTGCATGCTTGAAGGCCGTAGCATTGTCGACATTTCATTTATGTTGAATAAGATCCACAGAACATTCGATAATCATGCGCGAGGAATAGAGTGCCAATTTAAAGATGGGAAACTCATAAAAGCTTGTCGCAAAGGGTTATTGACGCAGTTGTTCTTTAAATGCCAAATGTGCAATTATAAAGACAACATCTGGTCTTTCATCTGGAACCTAAAGAACCTACAGAACCGACAGAACCAGACATATTGGATATTAATAAAACTGCTGTAGCTGCATCTATCAACTGGAAATGGTTATGCTCAGTTGAATGAGCAATGTGCAGCTATGAATATTCCTAGTATGTCTGGTTACGTATATAAAATATCGCGAAGATCTAGTCGAAGAATTCGGAAAAACAGCCATGAAAAATATGATACAGGCAGGCGAAGAAGAAAAACAACTCGCCTTAGACAGAAACGAAACTGTGAATGGTATTCCATATATAACTGTCGTTGCGGATGGCAGCTGGATGAAGAGATCGTACGGTAAAGCCTACGACTCACTTTCCGGTGTAGGTGCAATAATTGGTTATCGCACAAGGAAAGTTCTCTTCGTTGGCATCCGCAATAAATATTGCGCGATATGTGACATGGCTGAACGAAAGGGTTGCGCTGCGAAAACGCACAAATGTTATAAAAATTTTGATCGCAACGCAGCCTCTACAAGCATGGAGAGTGATGCTATTGCAGAAGGTTTCAAACTTAGCCTTCCGATGCACGGACTTATTTACAAAACGGTTATCGCCGATGGAGATAGTAACGTATATCACTCCATCATTAATAATAAACCGTACCAGGAACAGACGATAACGGTGAAAAAAATAGAATGCACCAATCATCTACTGCGTAATCTTTGTAAAAAACTGAAAGCCGTTGCTGAAACGACTCAGCCAAAAAGAATGCGTGGTTTTATTGAAATGCGAAAAGTCGTAGACAATAGCGTTTTAAAAATACGGAGAGAAGTGTTGCGACTAGCTTCTGAACGACAAAAACAAGACCAACCTCATCATTGTAAGGCTACAGAACTACGGAAAGACATATTAAATATTGCTAGTCACATATTTGGTGAACATGAACGATGTGAGGAACGCGGTCAAAAGTGCGAAATTGACGGAAATAAAAATTACGTACCACGTTTGAAACTGCATGGTCTATATGAAAGAATAGAAAGTGCTCTTATTTATCTCGGTGCTTATTCTGACAGTTTGCTCTTAAATTTAACCAATAATCCTGCAGAATCGTTTAATTCGATAATCTGCAAAGAAATTGGTGGAAAACGCATTCGTTTTGGCAAACGAGGTTCGTACAATGCTAGAATTACGGGAGCAGTTCTGCAACATAATACGCAGCAAGTCCTCACGGAAGTATATAAAGGCATGTCTAAAACTGTTCCTCCTACTGTCAAACAACTTGAAGAGCAACGGCAAAAAAAAATTGCGAGAACCAGAGAATCTCGACAAAAAGATGGCAAACGAAAGAAATTTAAACGAGAATCAGGAACAGATAAATATTATGGCCCACAATCGCAAAAGCCAGATCTCCCATCTGATGTATTTGAACAAAATCGACAAAGGCATATGGAAAACTTGTTCGAGTATGGGAAAAATTGGGAACAAACTGAACGCGATACGAGACAACAAAGTGATTCCGAGCTGTGGTGTTCATTGAGACGTGTCATGTTGACAGCGTCCAATTTTGGAATGGTTTGTCGCATGAGAGCAACAACGTCTTGTGTAACAACAGTGAAAAATATTTTATATTCTTCGCCTGTTGATACCGCCGCCATGGCATATGGTCGCGTTCACGAACCAATAGCAAAAAAAGTTTTAGCCGCAAAACTTAACAAAGACATCAAACCTTGCGGCTTATTTATTGATCGCAAATATCCATACCTGGGTGCTTCTCCTGATGGACTCATTGATGACGATGGCTTAGTGGAGATTAAATGTCCTCATTCGGCCGAACATTTAGCAATAGAAGAAGCCATTAAAACTTTACCCGCCTTGAAAAACATCTTTGATGCAAAAGACCCAGGTAAATTAAATGAAAAGCATCGGTTCTTTTATCAAATTCAAGGCCAATTAAACATAACGCAACGACAGTATTGCATTTTTGCCATATGGACACCGAAAAGCATGAAAATAGTGCACGTAGATAGAGACAATGCTTTTTGGGACAAGCATATGCTGCCTTGTCTAATACGCTTCTATAACGAATGCATGCTTCCGGAAATCTTGGATAGTCGCCACAACAGGCACATGGCAATAAGGGATCCGAGTTATATTAAAGAAGCACAGAAAGCAAGTAAAAAATTAAGTAGTCGAAATACTATTGAGCAAAATGCATTAAAGAGCGAAAATATCATTAATGAAATTAACGAAACGTTAAAATGTGACATTTCGCCGATGAAAACAGCAATTACCACTGCTATGATTGCTCAAGATATGGATCAGGATGATGATTGTACATATATTGGTACAAGCTACAAGCGAGATATAACCGAAGAGGATAAGGCAAGACGAATGATAAATTTAAATGAAGTTATTATACCTATTTCTATTGTGAGACAAAATGTCTTGTCCGGAGACGAACTAACGGACGAATCAATAGATGAATTTTTACGCATTGTGAGACAAAGTACTCCTTTTGAAACGCAAAATGTATCAAGGATCAGGGATTGCCTGATTATATTGACGCTAGTAAGAGCAATTTAAGCTTACAAATAATTGGAGGAAAAAATCAATACTTTGCAGAAGGAATTCAACACTGGCGATGTATATTTTGTGATGGCACCAAACTGTTCGTATATGACAGTATACCTGGCTGTACATACGACAGATTGGTGCTCAAGGAAAGAGAATATATAAAGCGTCGATATCCAAAAATAAGGCAAAGTAATATTATTTTTGAGAAAGTCGATGCACAACCAGACGGTACAAGTTGCGGAATTTACGCCGCAGCTTTTGCCACAACTGTAGCCTTAGGAGGCAATCCTTGTGATGAAAAATATTCCAAGGACGTAAAGTGCATGAGACAACATTTTATGAAAATTGTAGAGGGAGATGAACTGTTGCCTTTCACAAGATAAAAACATACGATCTAATATTATTTAGAAAGTTACGTACACTGTAATAATATTTAGAAAGATATTTGAATATCGAAAACATCTGGGTAAAAAAGTAAAAATAAAATAAAAATAAATGTCAGAAGCGTCTATTCGGACGGTACTGATTGTAATATAAATTAGATACGTTTATTCTGACGGTACTGACAAAATGTCAGAAGCGTATGTTGTAACGTTACTGATTTTTACAAATGTATCATTTGTAAATAAAATTCGGAGAGACGAAAAAAAGATATTGGTTGCGTTCTCACGGAAATGGGCGTTGGAGGGGCCCATTTTATATTCTTAATATTTAAAATCACAATTTATAAATATACATAGATATGTATTTGTAAAAAATAAGTTTGTACATATATATATATATATATGTATGTATGTATATGTAAAACATATAATTATTGTGTAGCACGTAATGCAATAATTAAATTATTTATTTCAAACAAATAATTTGTAAAATAAGTAATTTATCTGAGATTATTGTTTATTATTGAAAAAAATCGTGATTATTTTCTATTAATTATTAATTTTGAAATAAGTAGTAATTTATTTTTTACAAAATACTTATTATTTTTACAATAAAAAATTTATTTCTACTTTTTAATAAAAATTAATTTATTTCTTTCACGTAACTAATCATTTTTCTTTTTTTTTTTTTTAAAGACGAAAGAGAGAAAAGGGAGAGAGCCGAGAAGAAAAAAAGAAGCCTTATATGGAGAAGAGCGACAGGAAAAGCAGAAAGAAAGATCAGTGATCCTAACGAATAGGAAGCTCTGGATAG
>NW_020216096.1:290492-295425 GCF_003070985.1 Temnothorax curvispinosus | reverse complement strand
AGAGAGAGAGAGAGAGAGAGGCGCGGTGTTTAACATTTTAATTAATGAAATTAATTACCGCAACATTTCATGCACTCATAAATTTCCCTTATAAAACGAGTTACAACGTAAACGACAAAGTATATTTTAAAAAATCACGCTTTGACGCTTGAAATATTGGACGATTGGACGACAAAAAGTGGAGAAACAAGTAATATCACAAAAAATGCCTGAGTCACCTGATAATCGTTATGTCTTCCATGTTTTCATGCACGTGATGTTGATACATGGTCTTTCGGAAGATTGATTTAGGAACTCATTTATACATGTATAATTATAGCCACTTTCTCTTACAGAGATGGCACATAAGAAGAATTCTAATTATTAGATCGTATAATTTGATTAGCCTGAAATTTCTTTTTCAGAGATAAAAATGTTTATCGATTACACATCGATTACATATTGAAATTGAATAATCAGCTGAATAAAGAACAAAAACGTATATAAATTGCAGACAAAAAAATGTCTCTTGAATTATATTGTAGTGTTTTTTTCTTATTTATTTATATAGATATTTTTTAAAATAAATAAAGAAAGCATTTTATCAATGTCTATATTAGTCGATATTAATGTTAAAGATGAGAGAAAATATTAAATCGCATAATAAATGTGTTAATAAAAATTTCAATAGCTTTTTCTTTTTATTTCTTCTAAATTTTAATACCTATTGCTTTCTTAACAAGCGATTATTAATTTCTTCAGGAAAAAAAAAGATAAATCTTCGTAAAAGTATGTATACCAGAAAAAATATAGACATTTACATTTATAATAATGTATGCAACAACAACATGTATGACTTCTCGAAATATGTTTAATATTATTTTTAACATCAATCGATAGTTAAAGAATATACATATTTAATATTTAGTGACCATGAGAGCCTCATATGTTTTTCGTTGCCATTCGCTTGCAAACTTCTTCGACAGAGGGAACCTTTGCAAGTGAGTAGCTCGTTCTCTCGATATTAATACCATACCTATGTGCTATTTTATTTAAATTTAATCATTATTTTTGGTAGTTGCCAAAAATATGAAAGAATCATTGCATGTTGTACAACAATTTAAATAGATTCCAAAATAACTTTTTGAATCAGTAATGGAAGTGCTTTTCAAAAACACAAAATATAATCTGACTTTCTAAAATTTATTTGCTTAATAATAGATATCTATATTATTATTTATTTTTACTTATTTTTACTTATATTTACATATTCTTACTGATATCGTTATCTTCACACGCAGCGTTTAAAATAAAAAAAAAATTGTATGTTACAGGAATTGTATTGAAAAAGAATGTTTAAATATATTAGTAATGTCTTATACGTCTTCCGATTTGATAATAACTGAGATACAATTACATATCGGGGGAGGAGGGGAGGGAGATAACTGTATTGTTATGCATAGCTTGCTTCCTATAGTATAACATACAATATTCTCGAAGAGCATGCGTCGTCAAGACTCGCATTCATGCGCTTGTAAAAGATGGGGTCCTTTCAGTTACTTTGACATCGTCGTCGCGTAAACCTCAAGAGATGTCAGTCGAGGTCGGTTTAGATTTGTCTAAGTTGTTTGAGTCTAAATACTTCATAATTCTTTTTATAAAAGATTTAATGCTTAAGAATTCCGTAAAATAAATAAAAATGCTAGTGTTCTCTAGTTTTTAGATTATTAAAGTTTACTCGGAGAAATAGAGTGAAAGAAAATTATTTATTAAATTACTTATCATTCTTATATTCGCTAGTTTCACTTTATTTAATACAAGAGTTACTTCATTTATAGTATGTTAACGTGACTTTTTCCTTTCTAACAGTGATGCTTCATAAAAATGTAATGAAAACAGCGTTTTATGAAATGTCACATATAATTGCGGAAAGAAGAAAGAAATTTTCTCTCGTTTTATCTTTGTCTAAAAAAGGCAGATTTGGAGTACGCGTACGGATGGAACCGTTATACAATGATGTTTATGGGCATTTGGCCAGAACATAGAAGTCTCAGTCAAGCTTCGAGTTACAAAGCGATAGTCCCTGTTCTAATGATGTTCTGCTTCATCTGTGTACCGCAATCGGCCAATTTGCCGTTCATTTGTGGCGACTTTGACTTGGTGGTAGAAAACTTGTCGATGGCAAATATAACAATTACAATCAGCGCGTTGAAGGCCATTATATTTTGGTCTAACGGTGGACGTAAATATTCATTATGTCAATTTTCATACGACAGAAATATTAGTCTCAATTTTTTTTTAATCGATATAACGCGCATAATGATTCAACAGTGAAATCGCAAAAGTATGGAGTATTTTTATAAATTTTCTAGCAAGACAAATATAATCAGAGTTTTTTAGCTCACACAAGCAGCCGTAATTTTCTTTTCTTTTTTTTTGCAATAAATATACTAAAATGAATATAATCATTGAAATGTTTATAAAATATACTTGTTCTAATAACTCACAAATACTAATTCGTTTAAACATCATAACTTATTAAATATCATGCTTCATACTTGTAGTTAGAGCGTATTTTATGCATCTCCAGGTCTGAAATAATTTTTACGAATAATAACGAGGTCTGTTCAAAAAGATTCTAAACTTTGTCTTTATAATTTTGGGGGGGTTTACTTACAATTTATTCAGTTTTGTCTTCTTTGAAATATGTTTTTTTCTCGTTGATACACCACTTCCAATGCCATTTCCACTTCTGCAAGCAATCCTGGTACGTATTTTTCGAGATCGCACGCAAGTCCGTCTGCAAATTTTCCTTGATATTTTCAATTGTGTCAAATCTTCAGTTTTTCAACGTGGATTTCAATTTTAGAAAAAAAGGTGCGCGAGGGCCAGGTCGTGAAAGTAAAAAGGCTGATGAAGCACAATATCATCTTTGTTTTGGTGCAGAAATGATGAATCAGCAGCGATGCGTACACGAGCGCGTATCGTGGTGAAGGAACCATGAATTGTCTTTCTACAGTTCGCAGGCCTTTTTCTGACATTTTCTGAATCTGACTCTCGCAAACTTTTTTTTCAAAACGAAATCCAGTGTTGAAAGAATTTAACACTTACACTGAGAAAAAAATGCGTTCTGGATTTTAGTAAATATTAGTTTGCATACAACTGTGACTCCATTTATTAAAATAAAGAAAATTTTCCTTTTTATTAGTATATTTTTTTCTTAGTGAACACACTTATACTAATAAAAAGAAAAATTTTCTTTATATAGTAAATAGAGTCACAGTTGTGTATGCAAACTAATATTTACTAAAATCCAGAACATTTTTTTCTCAGTGTAAAGACGTCAAGAAAAATTCGTAGACAGACTCTTATGCGTGATCCCGAAAGGGGTCGCGTGCCAGGACTGCTTCCAGAAGTCAGAAGTGAAAACGGCGTTAGGAGTGGTGTATCAACCGAGAAAGAACATATTTCGAAGAAAAAGATTGAATAAGTTGTAAGTAAACCTCCAAAAATTATAAAGACAAAATTCGAAATCTTTTTGAACATACTTCGTATAATTGATGCAAATAATAAAATTATTGAAACAGAGAAGTTGTGTCAAGCTTACGCGGAGGAATCAGTTTTACAATATGTAAGATTGGCATAAATCTCTTCAATTAACATTCTGTAAAAGCCCTAAGGACGCTTATATCATACATGACGATGGACTGGAGCGCGACTGTGGATAAACGAGACCGCAAGACGATGTTGGACATAGCGAACGTCACCAGGAAACTGTCGATAAGAAGCACTGTGTTCGCTTACATTGTAGTGATATTCTACGTCGCATTTCGATACGTGGTAATCCGACAAACCGGTCGCCAACTATTCTATCGCGCGTACTTCCCTTACAACATGACCAAGAGTCCTTCTTACGAATTGACCCTTTTCGGCCAATTCGCGGGCACTATGTATGCGGCAACTACTTACACGGCAGTGGACACTTTCATTGCCACCTTAGTGCTCCACGTATGCGGCCAGCTTTCGAATTTGCGTCGCGAGCTGACAAATCTGTGCACCTACACAAAGGCGGATTTCCAGACGAAGCTGGGAAAGATCGTGAGAAAACACGAATATCTCAACAGGTGAGGTCGGCCAAGCGAGAAGCAATACAGAAGGATCATAGTGAGGGATTATTTATCTCGCGATATATATCGAGGGATTAAGCTCGAAATTTTCGGCTATAATTATCTTATTTCTGATATTTTGCTTCAGTAAATACACAATGTGCAAAGCACAATAAGCAAATGTTAAATTATTTTAAGAGATTTTATATAGAAATGCTACGAAAACATAAATCGTTGAAAGCACAAACGTGATTTACAAAAAGATTTTTATAAGGAATGTTTGTTTTAATAGTGACGTTTTTTCATAAGATTTGCAGAAACGATCGAAGACTCTTTCAACATGATGCTTTTGATCCAAATGTTGGGATGCTCGATGCAACTTTGTTTTCAGTGTTTGCAGGCGTTTATGGTGAGCCACGAAAAAATGACAGATATAGACTACGTTTATACAGCTCGATTTACGTTAAAGTTATAACATCGATGTAAATGGCGTAAATCGGACGGTGTAAACGTAGTCTATAGTCTATGTCTCTTTAAAATAAATAAAGAGAAAAGAAGAAGAAGATAAATCGGCCTGTCGTTAATTTCTCGTTGTTTTGTAGTCAATAATGGGTGAAATGGACAAAGTATTCATCTTCAAATTCGTTTTCCTGTCGTGCTATGTGGTTTACGTGTTGCTGCAATTGTACCTGTACTGTTACATCGGTGAAAAACTACTTATCGAGGTAATACGATAAACATTAATAACTTATTGATTAATTTGTTGATGTAAATCCCGATATTTTGATATATCGATACCAAATTGCCAAAACTACGTATAGCTTGGATCATATTTCCAAGAATAAGAT
>NW_020216096.1:279489-290482 GCF_003070985.1 Temnothorax curvispinosus | reverse complement strand
AGACAAATATGAATTTATTGATTGATCTATTAATTTAAAAACCGATATTTTGATATATCAATACAAATATTGTCAAAACTGGTAGGTATTATTTGGATCATATTTCCAAGAACAAGATTCAATCTTCAGACAAATATGAAACTGGTAATTTATTGATTAATCTATTGATTTAAAATCCGATACTTCGATCTATCAATATTGCCAAAACTACGTATGTCTTGGATCATATTTCCAAGAATAAGATTCAATTTTCAGATAAATACAAATGCTGATAATTTATTAATTTCTTTATCGACGTAAATCCCAAAATTTTGATTTATCGATACCACAATGCCGAAACTACGTTAAATATGTTGGATCACATTTTTAAGAACAAGATTCAATTTTCAGACAAATATGAACTATAGTAGTACACTTATTGATAGTACACTTATTGATTAATTTATCGACATAAATCCCGATATTTCGATATATCGGCATCATATTGTCGAAATTACATATATATTTTAGATCATATTTCCAAGAACAATATGACAATATAAGATCTATTCTGTATCGGTGAATAATATTGTTATTCAAGCAATAAAATATGTTGTTAATTTATTACAAATTCACGAATTAGACATTAGAATTCTCTAGTGCTGAACATTATCTTAGAAAGCGATCCTATTTGCTTCGTTACGACAATGATTATACTTTAGAATAGTGTAGTCATTAACTATGGTACACGCTTTCGTGTTAAGGCAATCTGCATGACGCATGATGCCTTAAGCGTTAATAAGCGAGAAATACGTTTTTCTTTTTGTAACATTTATGTTTTTTCTTTTATGTAATAATTAGTTAATTATTTCTTCCAAACCTGTATATATGTATATATAAAAATTATGATAAACAACTTTGATGTCATGGAGGCTTATGTAATTGATTAATTGATCGATTGTTCTCAAAAATATGCATTATTTTCTAGTATTATTATAGAATCTCATGAGACCTTTAGTTATTATTATTATTATTATTATTATTATTATTAAATTTCAGTTTGTGCGTGTAATATAAATTGAAAAATCAAAAAATATGTGTTTAATAAACAGATAATAAATTAGATCTTTCATGCTTTTAATTTATAATATGTGTTAAACGCACATATCCAAAATGCTAATGTCCAATGTGAAAGAAAGAAAATAGCTTTATTATAAGGAAAATTAATATGTGGGGTTTTCCGATTAATTCATGCACAGGATTCATCATGCATCTTCTGATTATATTATCCATATTTAATGTAACCGTTCTCACATTTTGTCGTTAGCTACGTGTTTTACGACTTATGCTTCCCTTGGGATTCTTTAAATCTGACATTCCAGAGCACAAAAATAGCATACGCGGCATATGACTGCAGTTGGTACAACTTGTCAGCGCGCGAAGCGAGATTGCTAACGATCATCATGTGTCGAGCTCGGTCGCCATTATATATTACCGCAGGCCGATTCTGTTCTTTCAACCGGGAGCTCTATAGCGAGGTATGAAATCATAAATCGTTACAACTTACAATCAAATCGATTTTACTTCTTTTCCCTTTTGGATCAATAAATTGATCAATAAATTTAATTTCACATTTATATATTAAATCAATATATCACATATATTTAATTATTTTAATTTTATATATTCTTCTCTTTTGTATGAATATAAACGTACGTACATTCTTAATTTGTATTATAAAAAATTTAAATACTGTTTTGATTTTATGAAGAAATAATTGTTTATGTCTGATAGTTTTTTTTCTAATAAAGAATTATATATATAATTGCACTGATAGCAGAATGTGTTAATTCGAAAGAGTTTAAGTTCAAAGGATGCAAAATCGATATCGATTTTAGGTCCTTAAGAAATCGGTGGCTTACATGTCATGTATCTATGCAATGAATAGCCTTTGAGTGAAACGATAATAATCCATGTCATGTCTGATAATTGTTTAATGAAATTATATCATTTATGACAGAGAGATAATGTATATTTTCGAAACAAATTGTAAAAAAATGCTCTGATAAATTAATACTTAAATAAACTCTATTAATTATATAATCAATGTGTGATAACGAGATCTAAAAAACCTTTCACATTTCATGAACCGTAAAATTCATTTTATCAGTTTAATGTATAAACGGAGAGAAATAATTTAATCAAATAATCATTATCAATCACATTACGTGCAAATACGCAATACAAACTAAAATATCTCCTCCCTGTTCTACAGTTCCTTTAATTTTCAATTCTCGCAAAGAGTCATGGGTAAAAGAATTTAAATAGAATGTTTATACTTGTTTATTAATGTGCTAATGTGTTTTTTGTTCAATTGTGCATTGTTGCATATACACGAATACAAAATCATTTCATTGCATCATATTTGTGTTTTGCGGTCTGCAAAGCTTGAATTTTTATTCTATTCTGGTATGACATGAATCCATCGAGCGATCAAAGTAATATTTATCTCGCATTAAAACGTGTCTTTGCACGTGGAAAAAAAAACCGTTTCCTCGGGACGTAATATGCAAATTCTACAACTTCTGCACGTGCGCAGAAAGCGATCGCGATGAATAAGAGATGTGGAAGGCGCATTACATGGAAAGGAAGAAAGACGAGGGGATGAGACGTGACGAAACGAAAATAGCAGGGCGCAACGGTGACTATTAATGAGGCCTCGTGCAGGAGCCGGATCTCACATTAAGTATGCAGCGGAAGCTTGAGGGAAAACATTTTCCTCGTTTTTTCGCCGGCTTGTTTTTCCGTCCAGACTGTCCGGTCTCGGCCGGGTGCATATTTAAGCAACTTGATCCGCCACGGACGAATTACCCAGAGCAAAGTGCCACACCGCCGCGTGCATATTTCATGAAAGAGTCTATAGAACCTGTGATTACGCGCAACAGTTCGCGTTACAATGTTCGACAAACTATTATTCTATCTACGACGGAAAGACGGTGGCACGGTGGGGGTGTTTCGAGAATATAACGAAACGGTGTTCTCTGAATATACGAAACTCGCGAATTCTACTGTCGCAAATGTTCGATCGATAACTCGCAGTTTCAACGTGCACGATCCTCGGGGCGGATCGCTTCGTCGCTCCCGCTCACTATTTTACGTCTCATCGTTCTACATCGCCGAAATTTCGTGATGGAGAAATATATCAACAATTGCGAGCGGTGCTTTTAGATTTTGATATTTTAACAAACATTTCAATGTTTTTACTTTGAGAATTTGTAACAGTGGTGTTTCGCGAGAACGCTGTAAAATATATTTCCGTGAAACAGCATCGCGTGAGTTTTCTCCCCGCGAAAAAAGGTCCAATAACGTTTGTCCGAAACAAAGGGGCCGTCGAGCAGATCAAACACTCGAACGAATTTACACAGGTGCATCGCCTATTTCCATCCGTCGGGCATTTTATTCGGGTAAAAGTTTGCGCGAGTGATGAGCTTTCACCGCTTATTTCCGTCAACCCGCGAGGAAAGTGCGCGCGGATAGTATACGACAAAGAGCCTGGAGAGCGGTTAATGAGTGTCATTAACGATTGCGTGGTCTACCGTCACAATGGAGAAAATCAGAAGATGACAGTTAGCTGGCTTCGTGCTCAGATGGACGCGGATAAACCGGGCGACTTTACGCTTTGTCGGGAGAGCAAAACGTGCGCGTCCACAATATAAAAGTACGCTGCCACGCAGGTCGCAACGTTACTTCGACCTTAAACGCGTTCGTGTTAAAAGTTCGTTATTTTCCTTGGTATTTCGATTTGTGAATGACGAAATATATATCTCGAGAATTAAAGATATCAGTCTATATAAGATATAATAGACAGAAATATCGCAAGAAATATTGCTATACTTTTCCGTAACAAATCGAAAATGATATTCGCAATTTAAGTGATTGTTAAGATTTACGATCTTCTGTTAAAGACGGCTTGTCGATTACACGTGTGTCGTCGACAAAGAAGATGATAGTTAACGCGAGAGTGCTTGCATCGGTCGCACTGGTAACCTACGGCGTGTGCGCTCATACTGCCGACATTCGAGATTCTTACAAAAGAACTAACGATAAAAATTATGCCGGATCCATGTTGGCTGATATCGCAAAGGAATTCATACAAAGATCAACGACCAGTAGTCAGGTAATAAAAATTAAATGTTATTAATAAGGAATTCCGACGTTATGATCATTTCCAAACAATCGAATGCTGGAGAACAAATGGAAAAGTCTTCAATAATAGTGTCAATAATTTGTTTAATTGGCAATAATGTGTCAGTATTATTTTATTTATTTGAGATAATTTATTAAACGAGTATTTAATAAACTGAAGTTTAGAAATGCAGATGTGCAATACAATGGAGTATTCTGCGAATAATTTAAGATGGATTTTATACTTGTATGCCATTCATTTAAAAAAAAAGCTACGTCCTACGAGAACATTTAACGCTGAATGTTAAACTATCCAAAACTAAATTAAAAGGTAATCGCGATGTTGCAGGTGCTGAATTTAAATCTCTCGAACTTGCTGCTACTTTTGGTGCTTAAAGCGGTTGTGTTTGGTGCCGGCTATATAGGACATCATGGTTACAAGGGACGTGAATTAGAGGATGGTAATCTCGAAATATAAAACCGTTAATATTCATTCGAACACGCTTTTTGTTATATCATGATAATTGCATTAACAATAATTGACTACATTGCATGCAATATCAATGTCTCTCTATCCTCTGGAATAAAAGCTCGGTCAATATGCGCAGAAAAAAATCACGAAGATCATAATCTTTTTTTACTTATGATCGTTTTTACTAATTTCAGAAAATATCGTGTCGGAAGGTGAACTTGCATTAGCGCTTGGATATCTGATTGGTGACACCTGTTTGTACAGAGCAGCTTGCGAAGAGCCACACATTGCGAGAGAGTATCTCGGCGCGGCAGAAATGCTCTTGCAAACAATGAAGTTGATACCACAGTACGTATACGAAATGTTAAAAAAAAAATTTTTAGAAAATAAGGCATTTGAATAAATTAAGTCTACAATAATATAGGTGTTTTAAGCCCTAAGCCCTAAGAAATTGACCAGTCACAGTTAATAATTTTCCTCAAATTCAATGTAATTGAACAATTTCTTAAGACTTAAAACACCTATTGTAGATTGTGATTAAATATTCTGTGGTATAAAACGGCACTTTTATGGTATTCAAAAACACCATACTGTCATTATCAAGAAACGCTGGGCACTTTCTAGACCAGAAGTTATATACCTAATACTTGAGTTATTCAGATATATATATTTATAT
Source organism: Temnothorax curvispinosus (assembly GCF_003070985.1). Classification (NCBI taxonomy): domain Eukaryota; kingdom Metazoa; phylum Arthropoda; class Insecta; order Hymenoptera; family Formicidae; genus Temnothorax; species Temnothorax curvispinosus. The sequence goes on along the minus strand of NW_020216096.1, from coordinate 285,170 downwards.
TCGAATGTACCTTCCTTTTCTTTCGTTAATTATTTTTATTATCTAAGTATGATCAGATAATAATTCTCGTATAAAATAATTATTCTCTTATTATTAATACGAAAATAATCCTTTCTTCATTAAAATTAAATTGACATATACTACGTTTACGCGAGCGTTACTTTTGTAGTAACTTACGATAATTCCTTCGCGTAAACGGGATTTTGTAGTAACTTACGATAATTTATTCCGCGTAAACGAATGATATATTGTAAGTTACTACAGAAGTAACGCTCGCGTAAACGTAGTAATAGTAATTGATCAAATAATTGTGATTAATATATCTTACTTTAAACGTTATTTTGAAGAAGAGCCATACTTAGAAAATGGAAATAATGTGCAACGTTACTGCGAAAACAAAACAACGAATATTGTCAGGAAAAATTTGCATTTCCGCAGGAGCTTACCTGCAGAGCTCAGCTATGAGAAGACAATGGAAGAGTTTCGGAAGGCGATTGAATACGGCACTATCGAGCATTGTCCTCCGGAGTACAGCTGCAAGAAAGAGAATATAAATAATTTCTTGCAAAGCGAAAAACGATAAGGCAAATGTCGTATTTATCAAACATTTCGTAATTCTGTTTTATTTTCTTAGGTTAACCTATAAAAATCGCACATAAGGATGATTGTTTTAAAAACAATATTTTATCTTATATCTTATATATTTTTTAAAATTATTAATTTTTCGCAAAAATTATTTTATTTTTATTAAATTGGAATAGTAATTATCCGATAACGGGATAATTTACGAAAAATAGCAAGAATATTAGATATTAATGAGAAAATAAAGATTATTTTTAGAGTTATATAAATTGTATTTTTTATAACCTTGTTTTTATACAGAAAATATGAAATCCGGAAAGTTATTATATAATCTCTTTCGCGCGTCTTAAATCATTATTCTAAACGTAAATTTCTAAAAAAATATGTTTAAAAAAGAATACTGTTTTTCGAATAATAACGTATTGAAAAAACTTTTAATTTTTCAATTGTTACATGCTACAAATATATATATTTTCATTATTAATTTAAATTACTATTTAACGCTACTGCAATGTGTTGAATATTCAATAGGAAATAATGAAATAGAATGATCAATTATCAATTATATCCGAATATTTCTCCATAATTAACGACATGCAGAATGTAATTAAATCAATGTGGTGTCAGCATGGAAATGGCTTCTAATTTGCATATGAGAACACATAATTTAATGTGACTACATGACTACATATGCACCCAGTAAACAAAATTAGCAGCATGCGCAGATTGGCAGCAAATTTGAATTGAATTGAAATCAAAATCCCACATCAAAATTAAGCTCGTGTTCTGTCGACAGAACCTGCTGATAGGTAATATGAGCAGACTGATAACAATTTGACATCGTCTGATAAAGCATCTTCTGTGTGTAATTTTTGTTACCTAATTATATACTGACATCAGAAATTTACTGTAGGCTCTGCGGCCCTAGAATCTGTCTTCGCAGGCTTAGCTATCTGGGCGCATATATAATAGAAGATAGAAAAATTATTTACAAATAACATATGTACAATTGTCATAAAAAATTGTCACATGATTTAAAGATTAAACTTTCAACTGTTAAAACTTTTAATTTTTTCCCGAGAATCTGACATTTTATTATACAATATAATAATATATAATACATGTATTTATTTGTTAAATATTCTCTCTCTCTCTCTCTCTCTGTCCCTCCCTTAATTGCTCACTCGGTGTTGCTATATCCTAGGACCTAGGTAGCAGAGTGACATTAAATGACGTATTAATAACGTCTAAAAACGTCTTAATATGTCTTTTAGACGTCATCCTGTTATCTGGGGATATTAATTCGGACTTTCAAATTACACTGGAATATAATAACCACTTAAGACTCAAATAGCCTCATTCAAATGACTCTCACAATTTCAATTTAAACGAGTCAAATATAATCAACGCAAACGGAAAAAAAAGAACTCCATTTTTATCGCGCGAATAACCGGAGCTGTATTTGCAATTAACATCGCATTCATTTCTGTAGCTTAAATTCTTGCCTCCCTGAAAACAGATATAGCAATGCCACGAAAGAAACTACGGTTAGATTTGATAGAGAATCTTACTTACTACACAAAGGAAATGACTTGTGTCACGATATTGATAACTTTGACGAACTTCGATGAAGACGAAATCATTCGTTAATTATTGCGCCGAGCACATCTCGTATGGATCTCGTACATTTGCTTGTAATTTTTGTCACCAGACGACGCTGAGAGCGCGCCGCTGCCTAACCAGCCTAGCCTAACCTATTCTGACAGTCGCGGTGACCAGTCACCATCACCACCGCTGACCGCAGATTGGCGCAAGTGTTGACACTGCTGACTTGTTTGATTTTCGCCTGGTCACGTCGAGACGGACGCGTAAATAATTTTTCGTATTTCGGCTGCTAATCGACGCTTCCGATACAGTACCTTTTGAGAGATGAGTTCTATTGGCACAGGAGTGAGTATGCCGCACGTTGCTCGATACGCGATTGCGAAATGTGGCGTTGACACGCTTGACGCTCGAGATCCTAACCTGACTTTCGTTCCAGTACGATCTGTCCGCCTCGCAATTTTCGCCAGACGGACGTGTGTTTCAAGTGGAATACGCTCAGAAAGCTGTGGAAAATGGAGGGTAAGTTTTGTCCTTCGTGGACTCTCACATAAAATCGATCGAAGCAGTACTCGCGTATGACAACGTTATAGCGGAAATCAATGCGACGTGTAGAATACCTAAGATATTAATGAGGAAGAATACACGCGTATGCTTTACATTTTATGTGTGTGATTATATTCTTGTTGCAGGACGGTTATTGGGTTGCGAGGGAAGGATGGCGTGGTGTTTGCCGTCGAGAAGATAGTAACGTCGAAGCTCTATGAGGCAGGTGCTAATAAACGGATATTTAACATAGATCAGCACGTTGGTATGGCGGTATCTGGCATAATATCTGACGCGAGACAGATCGCGGAGACCGCGAGGTCAGAGGCTGCTAGTTACAAGGCACAGTACGGAGTCGGTATTCCATTGAAGTATTTGAACGAAAGAGTATCCATGTACATGCACGCATACACTTTGTATTCCGCGGTACGTCCGTACGGTTGTTCCATCCTGCTCAGTGCTTACGAGACAGACGGTCCAGCGTTGTATATGATCGACCCATCGGGAGTATCGTATGGTTATTACGGTTGCGCAGTGGGTAAGTGAAATATCTGTAGTAAAAGAAATTGGACAGTATAGACGGAAATTTATATATTCTGTGGTTATATTGTCCTAGGTAAAGCGAAACAGTCAGCAAAGACGGAAATTGAAAAATTGAAGTTACCAGAGATGACGTGTAAAGATTTGGTTAAGGAAGCTGCGCGTATCATTTACCTTGTCCACGACGAGCTAAAGGATAAACAATTCGAATTGGAAATGAGTTGGGTTGGTACACATACTAACGGGAGGCACGAACGTGTGCCGGCTGATCTAAAAACTGAGGCCGAAACGAAGGCACGGCAGGCAATGGCGGAAGATTCGGACAGCGATACCGAGGATATGTAAAACGTTTATGAATACTGCCGTTAAAATTCTTTGTATTGTAAGCGATAATATTAAATATAACATTAATACACACAATTATATGCACTGATTTGTGATTTTCAATTATCGAAGCAAGAGTAAAGAATGTATTATGCTATTCTTACAAATGCTACAGTTTCTGAAAAGCCATGGCTTTTTTTGGTTTCGTTACAATTGCAATTTTTATGGAAACGGGTTGCAAGCTCCTTGCTCAATCTCTAATCTCTACTTTGGAGAATTGAGCTTGTTTTAAATCTTACAATTCGTACACTTAGTTTTATAGAATGAAACAAATTCCTGGGATTGGTATCCACTCACCTCATACCTTTTCTTATATCCTTTAATTCTCAATTATTCTTTTACAAAACCGATACATGCATATATGTCCAATTCGATTCTTGATGAGAGGGTCGATTGACCGACGAAGCCAATGAATACTTTTGCTGAATTTGTTTATAAACTTAGAACAAAAGTGCGTTTGTCTGCGCGCAGCTAATTAGTATAGTGTCAGGCTGCTGTTATAGTAAAGGCACACGCGGCGACCACAATGAAATGAAGGTCGAGAATTCGGGATCCTCTAACTATGAGTCGCTTTCATACAGAGCTATGTAATTATCCCGTTTAAACCTTATTTATCGTTACTGTCTGGAAATTTCTGCTTTCCAAGGGACAATTCAATATACCAGGATTTGCTTATCTCTGGTTAACCGCTCAGGATTAAGTTCATGTTTCAGACATTTTGCTTCTATTTCAGTCGAATATTTTTTACAAAATTCATAATCATATACGCGACGTAGCAAGTCTGACAATTAAACCTAAATCTTTTGCTTGACCGGCGACTGCTCTAAGCTCTAGCAGTCTGAGCTGTTCAGCATTCTCTCTAAATAAAGAATATCGTCTTTAGTTTAAAATAAACTGTATTTTGTATATAAAAAATTATTTAACGTCCAATAAATAATGATATCTTTATGTACTTTTATTGCTAATTATAATCTAACAATTTAATTTCGGATTCTAATTTTATCTTTTTCTGTTCATATTTTGTGATGTTTTCTCAAAGGAATTTTTAAAAGCCTTTTGATATTTACTGTCATTGCCACTTGAATGCTGCACTTTAGCATATATTTTTTTAATTATAAATAATAACTATAAAAAATCCTGATTTGGTGCATTATTTTATTTAATCTTTTAGTCAAGTATATGCGGCATATTTGCAAAAGAATTAAAATAATTTCGCTAAATTTTTGTCAATAAATATGAATTATTTTTGCAATCCTTCAATTTTTCCTTTCAATTGACTGTGATAATCGGCTTATTCTAAAAATACGATCGTTATGTACTTAATAACAAGCAGTGAGATTGAAATAATCCCGATAACAAGCGTAAAGCACGAGTATTTTTGTCACATGCGAGATTTTGTCCAGCTTTTTCATGATGTGCAAGGTCTGTTCAAAAAGTTCTCAAACTTCAATTTTTAGGGGTATGCTTACAAATTTCAATTTTGGAAAAAGAAAAAAGTTCACGAGGGCCAGGTCGTGAAAAGAGAGAGACTGAGGAAGCACAATCATCTTTGTTTTAGTGCAGAAGTGACGAATCAGCAGCGATGCGTGCACGAGCGTGTTTATCGTGTTGAAGGAACCATATGAAATGTCTTTCTACAGTTCAGGTCTTTTTCTCCTGACATTTTCTCGACCTGGCCTTCACGAACTTTTTCTTTTTTCAAAACGAAATCCACGTTGAAAGGACAAAGAATTCGACACTTGAAGGTATCAAGGAAAATTTGCAGACGGACTTACGCGCGATCCCGAAAATTGCGTACCAGGACCGCTTCTAGAAGTGAAACAGCGCTGGGAGTGATGTATCAATCGAGAAAGAACATATTTCGAAGGAAATATGGCTGAATAAGTTGTAAGTAAATTATAAAAAATTATAAAAAAGTTCGAGAACTTTTTGAACAGACTTCGTACATTCGATACAATTTAATTGAGGAATTTACAAAAACTGCAACAATTAACCTTCACCATCGCGATACCATGCAACCTTCACCA
>NW_020216096.1:272387-279479 GCF_003070985.1 Temnothorax curvispinosus | reverse complement strand
CAACGATAAGCTTTAGCCGACAATAATTAAACAACGAGTGACGTAAATGCGTTTTTTTTCTTCAGAGATTATCATTTTTTTTTTAAAGGTCCTTTCCAATTTGAGGTCGATTATTAACGATAACTTAATTAAGCATTTATACCTGTCGAGAAATTTTTAATGAAATTTTTGAAAAGGAAAAAACCTTTTAAAATCAAATAATTCAAAATAAGAAATGGTCTCTTAATTGGCGCCAAAGCCTTGCTTTTTTAAATTTTTTAATTGTCTATCGCATTAAAAGATTATTCGGTATGATATCAATTGCAGGTACAGTTATAAGCATTTGAGTTTCTGGTTTACGACAAAAATACATTTAGGAGACATGTGTTAGCACAAACAGAGAGATGTCAAAAAGCGATAAATGCAACCTATAAAGGCTTATTAATAATAAGAACAAAATTAAATACTTTGTAAAGAGGAATGTACACAATGAACACTATTGACAGATCAGGTCTACTGTTATATGCGGCAGAGATCTGAAGTTGGAAAAGATGGGAGGAAGCAGAGAAAGAATACAAAGTAGGTATATGAAAATGAACATGGGATTGAATAGGAACACACACACACACACACACACACACACCTGCATATATTTGGTAAATGGAAGCGGAAAGGAAAAATGTCAAAATACAAGCAAGGATTAAAGGGAATAAATATCTATTAAGAATAATGATTATGGAAGAAAGCAGATGGCCGAAAATATGTTTAGAGGAGGAGATAAAAGGATTAAAAAAAAGATTAAACTGACAGATTGGATAAAAATATGTGGTAGTTAGGGCGTTCGAGAAGGTAGAAAGAGGTGAAATAATGGATCCTTTCTCTTTACCTTATTACTTATTATCTTCCTTTATTAAAATTAATAATGGAAGGTAATAAGTAATAAGGTAAGGATGAGAAAGAAAAGTAATTGAAGGGAAAATAATAAGAGTAGTAAATAGTTAAATTAGACAGAAGATACAGGGAAAAATGGAATAGAATAAATAAATCACGATATTGTAAGGAGTATAAAGACAGGAAAAAGGAAATAGGACAGGAAACGTATCGGAGAAAAAGTGTGAAAGGGAAGGATAAGGTACAATGTGGGCAAGAATGAGATGCGAAAATATTGGAAACGAAGGAAATATGCAGGAGAGAGAGAGGCGTACGATATGGAAGAGAGGAGAAGGTGTGAAAGTGCGAGGAAATGAGAGATACAGAGAAAAGATGGAGTTGGGGAAAAAATTAAGAAATGGTTAGATGAGCTAGGCAAGGAACGAGAAGTAGACAGTGATAAAAAAAATGCTGAGGAGGAATATCAATGTAGCATGCGAATACGCAAGGATGTATAAAAAGATAGGGTATGAAAAGAAGAAGCGTAGAATGTAAGAATCATAAAGAGTAATGAGTAAACATGAATGCAATAGTTTATAGAAAGTTAAGTAATGTAAGATTTATGACTAAAAGCATGTGCAATGTATAGATAATGAATAACATATTATTATTATTATTACTATTATTATTATTATTAGTATTATTATCATTATTATTATTATTATTATTATTATTACGATTCCGTGTATATAATGTATACATAAGTCTTTCCATTGTTCTTAGAAGTTTTAATTTTTTACGATAATGTTAAAATTTTTATATGAAAAAGAGAAGAATGAAAGATATATCTCTCATTTATCATATGTATATTTTATGCTCTGTCCATAAAATGTCAAATCAATTCATGTATGCGGAGAATAAAAAAATGTTGTATTCTTCCGTAGATTATTTTGCAAGATAATGTCGTGTCTTGTAACTCGAGAAAAATAGATAGAATTTAATCTCTGCACGAAGACGCGCAATTCTGCACAATAACTGCACAATAGTGGCAGTATCAAGTTATACGTAAATACAAACGCAGAAATGTTCCCCCAGAAGACGTAGACTTTGAATCTTTAAAGCGAAATTCTTTTCAGCCGACGTATAACAAAGATTACAAGCTTTACCAATTTTAAACTTCAAGTTTTAAAACCTTTGTTTCTTTCGGCTAAAACCGCAGACAGACAAAGGGCAAATAAAACTGCAAGTAAATTAGTCAAACTTTAAACTCCCCGTAAACGTTAGTTAAGATAACGGATTAAACCGCGATGTAACTATCACGTTGGTAAATTTCGTTTCTCTAAAGTCAGTTAAAATTAGAAGGCGAAGAGAAACGAATTTAAAAGTTAAAATTGGTCAGGATCGTTGAAATCCGCTTCGAGGATTGCGAATATCGAGGAAACCCCCCCCCCCTCACCGTCGCATCAAAGTAAATCTTAGAAATTACCAAAAAGAGCGTGCCGGGGAACACATCATTATGGCTTGCTTGACAGCGCATGACCCTTTTTTACGCTGTTGGGGGTTGGTTCTCGCTGGACGGCGGCCGGAGGGGTGTGCAGCGAGAGCGGCTTATGCTTTATATAACGGTAGCCTGACTTTGAACTTCAGCCACTAGTTTTGATTAATACAATCAGGACGGACCTGCCGCGTTTGTCGTTGCTCATCTCCCTCGAGTTTCTAGCAGCGGATCTCCGAGAGCGCAGCCGCATTAATCCTACTGTTTTCTCATCAATCAGGTTTCGTTCTTCCTGCTGTGAAGATTTCCGTTTGCCAAAAATTGACACCGGAAGTCTCATCCGTCGACAAGAAGTATGCCACTGAATCTGAGCGCTGATCTGTCGAACGATGTTTCCATCCTCGAGAAACAAACCTACATCTACACTTTCGCGGCGGTCGTGCTTGGCTTTATCGGTTTTTTCGGTTTCGTCTTGAATCTGTTAATCGTAATAACGGTCGTGAAGAACGCCAATGTATTGTGGACACCTACCAACGTGGTCCTCGTCAACATGGTCGTGAGTATTTTTATAGAAAATAAAATTAATTATTTACATTTCATATATTTTCATAATTAAATTTGATTTTTCCGGATAATGATTAAAATCGAAATTAATCTGTACGAATACCGAATTGCGACTTCAATGACAATTCACAATTTCTTGTGTTTGGTAAATTCTGTTTCTTTCATATATATTTGTATATGATGTCTTAAAAAATATTAGAGAATCGATAAACAAATGTATATTTTAGTGATATTTTTGTCAAATTTATATTTAGCTTTCGTTAAAGAATGTAATATCCGTTTGTTTAATATCTTAAAACACACATATAACACATTTTTATATCAAATTTAATTATTGGAGTAAAATAAATGAAGAATTGAGTGGAACTTTAATATGCTTGTTGTGAATACTCTAAAGAACTCAAATAAAAAGCTTTGTGGAAGTTTCAAAGCTAAACTTTTAATGAATTCGGTAACGAAGAATCATTGTTTCTGCATATTTTCCAGGTCAGTTTCTAGAAAAAAAATTGTATTACAGTATAAAGGAGTGCACAAAAACAAAACATACAAAAACAAAACATACAAAAACAATCACACCCATGTTCTTTAATTAAAACTGCTGCTTTGTCTAATTTCACATACGTTAATGTGAAAGCACACTGCCCCATGCAGGGAATGCAAAAATGGTATTATTCAAAACAGTATGTGATTAATTCTAATTAGGTATTTTACAGCGGTATGAAATGGATGGAATTCTCTGTCATGCGATTTACATTGTGAATTAACAAAGTTAACGCCAATTTAATAATTAATATTGGTAATTTTTACATACTTGCGGCTATACAGTTACGAGAGAAACCTAATCAATTATTCCGTAATGTGAAATTACAACATAACAATATAGAGTATGATAAAACAATTAATGCAATATTATTTCTTTTCTGCTCAATAGGAAATTCACTGGACAGGCAGTCATCGAATTTTTTACTTTTATTATAAAAAACAGAAAAATTTCACAATTCAGTAGTTATAATATAGACTGTCCTAAATCCTAAATAAAGAAAAGTCATTATTTCTCTCTCTCTCTCTCCTCCCTCCCTCCCCTTCTTCCCCGCTTCTTTTCTCTTTCCCTTTGTCTCTGTTTCCGATAAACTTTAAAACCAAACTGTATTGACCTGTGAATTCTCAAGTATCTAAATACATCTGGAATTCAAAATCGCCCTTTATAATAATTTACTTTCGGATAATAAAATTTTCAGATACTTGAATACTTTAAACCTCTACATGAACAGTTCATTAAAACTGGTAAAATTTCGTTACATAATTATTTCAATTTGTAATATTTCATTTATTAAAAATTTAAAAAAGTCATGTAAAAATATGAAGATTAGAACTTTACAAATGAAATATGGATGAGATCTAGCACTGGAATATTTGATAAAGCCACTGAAGAAATATATTAAAATATTGAAAAGAATTAAATTAAAAAATAATTATGATAAAAGCGTGATATTACGTCAACTGTTTGTAAAGAGAGATATGTAAACTTGATAATAATAAAATAGGTAAACTTGTTGTGGGGAAATGAAATTAGGAACGAATACTTGATTAAGCGAAATATGATACGATGGATCAATAACAAATTGCGTTTTCGAATTATTGCAGTAAATGATTGAATGTGCAATTTCGAAGAGGGCGAATCTCGCATTTTTTGACCTATACGTTTTTTCACTAATATACTTACTTTAATTACGTCTACACATCTTTTTGTGCAAATTCTTGAAAAATTTTAATTTTCAGAGATGTGTTCTTTTCGAAATTGCGCACATTCAATTATTATATAGTAACATATGAATATTTAAATAATATTTTTGTAACAATTTTTGACATTTACGTTGTATATACATTGTATAATTAATTAATGTATAATTATTTGGATATGTAAATAATTTAAGTACATACTTAATTATTCTGCACAAGAAAATTTTAGAAAATTATTAATTTACTTAAAAGTAAAAAGAGCTATAGTATTTTTTCCCAAAATACTACTACTAATTGCAATTCTATAAAATTTCCTTTCCTCAAGGTTGCTATAAAATTAGCATATTTTTTATTATATATAACACATTTATACATTTTATTTTTAAAATCTTAAATTACCAATTTATTACTTGCACAAAATTTTGTGTATAAAATATAACATATCATACAAAGGTATTTTTTTATATTACGTCTTTCCTATTTTATTAATTTTCAAAAAAGTTAACCTCCTTGTTCGATTAGTTTTATTATATGCAGTTTTTCTAGAAATGCTTACAAGTAAATAATACAAGATACTTTACTTAAGCGGACATTTTTAAGCATTAGAAAGAACATATTTCGAAATGTCAGGTCTTACGAAATAAAGATTAAAGACCATAAAACGGTTGGATTTATATGACAACCAGTGTATTTCGTCATACAGTTAAGAATTTTTCTCAACAATGTCACACGATGAATTGAAAATGAGGAAAAAACTAGTAACTTTATTAATGATACAAATGTAAAAAAAAATACAGAGTTGTTGAGAACTATAGTATAGCAAGGTATGAATATCAAGCGCAGCATGTTTTCCTGTGTACGAATTTCATCTAAAACATTAAATTAAAAAATAAATTATGTTTCGACCCTACATAAATATATTATAATAATGTTGTTACATTATAACTACACTTTAATAATGCTCTTATAAAAAAAATTGCTTAACAATAAAGTTTAAAGAAATCATAAAACACCGTGAAATTATAAAAAGTTATCAATCCAAACATAGAAACATGTCTTCTATTCTATAGAAAGGAGACACACAATTTTTCGCAAAAAAGTAAGATTGCTTTTTTTAAGCGTATATGTTTTAGATTATACGCGTGTTTTTATTTATTTATTGCCTTTGAATCCAATTTCGATTATTTGAATATGTTAGTTAAACTCATGTTGTTTGTTTTGCTATCCGAATTCCGAACTTCTGCGAAATAACTCGCTAGTCTCTAGTGGTACACTGCAATTCAACATAATGGTGTGAAATAGAAGCTTCACCTCGTTTGATGAAAGAGACAACGAAAACTAACTTTTAATAACTTTGAAAGGTAGTCAGTCCTCAATATTATTACAAAATCTTGTTTAAATATATTTCTACATCGACTTTATACATATAAATATTAAGAATGCAATATGTTTGATGATAAGTAATTCGTATTTATGACAGGAAAAAAACGCATAGTATTTTGTAATCTCAAGAGATGTAACGGCTCTAAATGCATAATTATGCCATTCGATTAGTTTAAAGAGTTGCAAGCGTATTTGTAATGCTTGACACGTTTATTCTGACAGGTTGGAGATTTCTTAGTAGCTGCGCTGGGAAACCCTTTCGCACTGACATCGGCAATCGCAGGTTCATGGTTCTGGAGTCACGAAATGTGTCTATGGTATATGCATTATTATTATTATTATATAAAGAAATAATCGTTCGTCAAAACGCACTAAGTTTTATTTCTCAATTGAGTAAAACTTACTTACAGATTAATCTCAAGTGTGTACGCATAAATGTTTCGTAAGTTTTAGGCATGATTAATAAAAGTATACACGTGCCTATAAGAACTAAATTGCTAAACAAGTTAAACTGAAATGGAAACAATTTAAATGTCGAAAAATCGAACGTCTTTGTTGTAATGTTTTCAAGCATTTTAATCAACTTAATTATTTGAAATGTCAATAAAATTTGTCTGCTTTATAAATAATACGCGCTTGAAAAATCATATACTGTGTATATACATACGTGCGTGAAATGTATAAACTTTTTTCCGTCGTACTTAAAACAATGGATTCATAAAAACATGTTTATTAACGAAATAATATCTATTTATCATTTAAGTATGCGGATAAATAAAATTGCTGTACATAACACTATTATATGAGCCTCTAAACTGATCGATACTCTACAAAATAAGAAATAGAAAATGATGAAGTTTTAAACTAATCCGATGCTCGGGAAGTAAAATTGAATAATTTATGAAAAGTAAAGTTGATCAGTTTGGCTTTTGAGAAGCTCGATAAGCAAGAAGCTTGATAAGCAATAGCAGAGTTTAATAACGTGTCGAGTCTTCTCGAGTTATAATAAAAGTTATATGACGTGTGAAGATTAATTCAAGATTAATTCATGAACCCAGCAA
>NW_020216096.1:246236-271987 GCF_003070985.1 Temnothorax curvispinosus | reverse complement strand
AAAAATGTATGAATCTCTCCGATTTATGACCAACATACGAAACACGTGTTGCCTGTTAAAAAAGAACGCTTCTGCTCTCCTTATTAAATTTTACTTTTCTGAAAAATAATCTTTTCCTTTTCACGATAATACGTAACGATTATAATATAAAAGTTGTGAATACGGCGAAATGATTAACTTGCGCATTCCTCGCACTTTCTATCGCACACTTTCATCGCAACGTTCTCCGGGAAGCGATGTTACTCATCACATCTACGAGGCGATCATTAACACCTTCAAAATGTAATTTGCACAGGTTGGCGATGAATTTTAATTGCATCACACTCTTCCATTTTCCATTTCTCCTGTCGTATACCATGTATGAAAGACGGACGCAAGTAACAAAGCATGTTTAAATGACAAAAGACTGTTAGGTCTAAAGTAGCACTACGAAATTATTGTGAAACGCGTTGCATATATAGGAATCTTATTTTCTTCACCGTAGACCGTAAGGTGACTTGCATACAATTCGCGCACGTTAAGCAATATATTGAGTACAAATCAATTCGATAAAATGTCAACCGATATCATAGCATTAATTACGCCTTTCGTTTATCCGCCAAGGACATCATCGTGGATTATCGTCTTTTGATTAAAAGAAACGCAATATCATCGTCTTGACACTGTCGTTTCAAGGTCATTTGTTTCTCAGGCTTTCATAATAATTAACGACGGTTTAAAAATGATCTCCTTGTTATCGATGGAATCCTATTTCATACGCATGAGAAAGTGGTAGTATAACCAAGCAAAAGAGCGGACTTTCAATCCGCTTTAACAGTAAATCCGCATGATTTTACTAACGAGTTAACCGTTTCACTAACGAGTCAAAACTTTTTATTAGAACATTGTTACATAATGATTAACGCTATTTACACAATAACAATTATCGGTAAATATTTACGTGTTGATAGTAACAAAATAGACAAATAAAATTATTTAGAGATTTTATTAAAATTATTTAGAGAAACATTGGCTGCGTTTCGATATTCACTGCCAGTACTGAAAATCTGTAGTTTACGTCACGTATAACTACAGATTTTCAGTACTGGCAGTGAATTAAGTGAATATCGAAACCTTTTATAAGCTATTATAAAAGAATACAAATGAATAGCAAAAATATTCATTATAATCAATTTATAGGCATATAACATTAAATTGGCAATATTAAATAAAAGAACAAGTTTTAAAATTAAAAAATGCGTTTGTTAATTAATTGCATGATTTGAATTAAACTTGAACTGTTAAACTTACCGAAGTATTTGGCGTTAAAAAATCAGAAATAGTTAAAAAATTGTATCCAGACTTTTGCTACAGAGAGAAAAGTATTCGACAATTATATTCTTGAATCTGCAAACTTTTTTTAATGTGTGTTTCAAGTCCGACAAATAATCGGCGCGTGCAGTTTATTAAGTTGGAATATATGTATACGTATAAATTATATACACTGTAATTCGTTACTTCTGTAACTATTAATTTCTTTACTTGCGCACCACGTACCGCGCCTGGACTCGTATCGCTGTTTATTAATTTGTTTTTTTAATGTTTTATAAAAATTTGTTATTAATCTACTGCCTTTTTAATGTAATTAAAACTCGGTAATTGAGAAAGAGACTCAAGAATTTTTACTTTATTAATCAAATGCAATATATCTATAATAATTATCGGAACAACGGTTATGTCACAAGACGACATTACCGATATTGATTTTTATCTTATTATTCGTACAATTATGTGCTTTATTACATTGTTGATATAATAAAATCTCTTCTTGATGTAATTAAATTAATTTAAATTAAAACGACAAACAAGCCGGTGTTGTATACACATAGCTTTTATTTCTATTTGCTTTAACACTAAATTTCCGCTTACGTATTAGAAAAACTGGGGCATGTAAAAAAACGTTAAAGCGGAAAAATTCCGTGCTTCCACTTTTCACTTATTTTATTTGTCTGTTTTATATATTTTATATTTTATATTTTTTATATTTTATATTTGACTTTTTGTTTATCTTTATTTCTGATCTACATTCTATGTTTCTTCTTTTTCTCAACAAAAAGCATTTTTTCTGCAATTAATGATAAATAGAACAGACAAAATAAGAGAAAAGTAAAAATACGGAATTTTATTTAATTAACATAAATTGAGCTCCATCTCCCAATAAAGATACAATTTTGTATAATTTAATATTTCTCTTAAGCAGTTCTAAGTAGATTACTTTTTACTGTAAAAAATCAATTGTTATAGGCATGCTTACATATTGGCGTTCTTGGTTTGGATATACGCGCTCTCCTTGTCATTACCGCCATTCTTCAATTGGGGAACTTACGGCCCGGAGGCAGGTAACATATCCTGCAGCGTATCCTGGGAAATACACGATCCTGAAACGCACAATGACATCTACATCGGATTTTTATTCCTTTTTGGGTTCTTTCTTCCTGTCATAATAATCATCAGTAGTTACTGCGGCATAATAAAGACGTTGAAGAAAATAGGAAAAAGAATTAGTAAGTAACACTTTTTCAGTTTTAAATAATAGTTGTACAAAAATTAAGCCACATGTAAACTCTTCTTTGTTTAATTGTAAGATGATGTTAAATGCATTTTTTGTAAAAAAAAAAGGAGAAAAAATAATTCCAAATTAATGAAAGAAAAAAATGATTCCAATTGATGAATTGATAGTATTGTTAATTTTGATTATTTATCTCGTTCCAGGTGCGAAAAATAGACGGGAGAAGAAAGTCACTAAAATGGTATATTTAATGATTCTTGCTTTTTTAATTGCTTGGTCGCCATACGCCGTTCTTGCTCTCGCAACTCAATATTTCAACGTAAGTACTCTCATTAATTACGAAAGGTTCAAGATACTTTTTAAAGATCTTAAAAACAGCTGTTACGAAATATGCTATAGTTTTAATGTTTTATTTTAGTTAATTATTTCAAATTATAATTCGCAAGCTACAATCAGTAATCTTGGACCGCTGCGTGACGTAAATAAATAGCGAGAGTGTTACAGCATACATATTTAAACAGCAAAATCTTTTTATCCAAGCAATCAGGTCACACCTTCATGATTGAGCAGTCATATCAGAATGCCAATCTAATGACTGACACGCCGGTAGCTTCCTAATAACCCGATTAATTTCTCCCCACTAATGGCAGGCTGTGAAGGATTATAGCTTATGAAAGGCACATATATGATTACAGGTACAACCCTCCCATATCGTAGCGGTGCTGCCAGCGCTTCTCGCGAAATCCTCCATCTGCTACAATCCCATAATATACGCGACTATGACTGCCCAATTTCCCAATATTTGGAAGAAGATGTTCTCCAGCAATGGAAATTACCTTAAGAATAAGCAACAACACGGAAGCAACACGGAAGCGAACCTCGAACTCAAGACAGAGAAAAAGAGTACCAACCGCCTTTCAACTCAATTGAATGGAAAGATATAATAATATACATTACTACGTGACTGCAAAGCTAAAGTAAAAAAGAAAAGAAAAACAATACATGGCGAAGAATATTGCTACACAGTAAAAAATTTTGTGTATTTTTGTTAAAAATGGACCTTGTTAAAGTTTTTGTGTTAAAAATGTAACATACTTATGTGTTAATTTAACTCATTTTGATTATGTCATCTGATTTTTTTGTATTAAATTCATATTTAAGTAAATCAAATATTAAAATAACACATTTTATATTTAATTGTAAGATTAACATAAAAATAATGTAATTTTGTTAAAAAAAATATCCTTTTCATTTATATTTAGCATTATACAGATGTCTATTGTACATACAAAAATGTTAAATTAACATGGTTTTCAATAATATTTAACATTATACAGATGTCTGTTGTACAAAAAATTTTTGTTAACATATCATCAAACTTTTCTTTATTTTGTGTTAAATTATGGACATAATATTTGTGTCATAATTTGACATATTCACATTATGTTAAATTAACACAAAAATTTGAGTGGACCGTTTGGGACATGTGATTTATGTTATATTTAACACAAATCTTTTTACTGTGTAGGCCCTATGTAGGGGACCAAGAGCGCGCGTTACTTCATCGTTTATTTTCAACTATTAAAGAACAGTAGCTTGGCTTTTCCTCTGTGCAAATTCTTTCATGTAAATATGTATACTTTCCTCTCTTTGCTCTTTTTCGATTTTAATTTAACACCGTTCGTGACAGGAAATTCTTCCTGGACGTGCATTTTGCGTTTGAAATTAATTCCGACCAAGCGCCTGGATATGGGATACAAATTATTGTGGGTATTATTCAACGCGATATAAATTACGGTTTATTTGCTATGTTTGCATATTGTATATTTGAATATTGTATTGCTCTGTTGAAATATTGTAATATGTTCTTCGATCGATGTTTAAATAAATATACAGACATAGGTTATATGTATGTATATAGATTAAGTCTCATTCATAAAGAAATGCTAATGTAACGCGTATAAAGAATTAAAAATCATTGTATTTTGCGCTAATATCGCTCTCGCTACATATCTGCCGATTCTTCAACGGATCCGTTGTAAAATATAAGTGTTTAATGTGTGAAACGCGATTTCGCTTCAAGAACTCTAAAGTTTTAACATGACTTTAGATACGCAGGCATTTCCAGCATTCCAGCGCAAATCGAGTTCGATTTAACTTCAACAACAAACAAAAATCTATGTAAAATAAAATCGCAAAGAGTAGAAATAAATTGTATGTTTAGCATATATTGACTGTGTGCTGTGAAAATTAAAAATCTCAAGATTTATACTCGATCGTAGGTTGATCTAAACTTTGTATCATCCAATTTCGGCACTAATGCACCTGTCTTTTGAGGGAAATTAAGTCTTCGAAAACAAATTTGTTTATAGAACGAGTTTACCTACTCACGCGAAAGAAACTTCCAACTTTCCGTAAAAGGGAAAGTTCTAACTCGTTACCTTGTATCGTCTCTCGAAATACGCAATTTGTACGCAATCTGTATTCGATAAAATCAGAATATCGCGGAAACTCTAGTGCCAATTAAGTAGTATCGCAATTCGCTCACAAGTGTTCGCGATTGCAAACACGTAAGAAAAGATAAAATATTCATCACTTTGATTTTTTCGACAGTGAACGATGACAGTGAATATAATGCGTATCTCTCGCCGAGATAATATCTATCCAGTAGCTATCGTTACATGATTTGTTGAAATGCCGATAGAGCAGGTTGCGCATGCCGCGTGCGCGTATTTGTGCGTATGCGTGTGAATGTGCGTAAGAGGCAGTTGACAGGTTCGCAGGTCCTACATTGTTGAAACACGATCGGGTGATTGCGTTATATGAGCAACCAGCGCGGAATCGAGTATTACGATTCGTAACACGCGCAATTATGCCACATCAGAGAAAGTGAAATCGCAAGGAAAATGTGCGGCTGCCGCGGGGCAACCGACACACTCGCATCCCCCCTGCTCCCCGCGAGTTCTTATTAACATTTTCTGGACGAGCCGCTTTTGGCGGGGATCCGCGATCCGCGATCCGCGTCTCTCGCGCGGAGATTGAGGAACTTTCGCGCATGCCGATGACGTCTCTATTATCGGACCGGAAAAGTCCGGTTATTTTTTGTTGAACCAAGCGTCAGAATTACGTTTAAAAAAATGTCTCATCCTACTGAAAAATTCACAAAATGTGTCTCATTAAGCTGTTCCTCCAATCTCTTTAATTAGCGTCCCCTGACAATGATTTTCCTTTTTTTTAATCTCGTAGTTTCTATTGTCCAACCATATAATTAGGAAAGTGAAAATAGGCATGAACAGTATGGATCGATGTGTTCGCGTGGTCATATAAAAATGCTAGAATATGATAGAATACACTTTTCAATGTGTGAAGCTGCGATTCGAATAACACGGCCTTCTTTCTCGCGAGCTACAATATTAGACATAGATAATTATATAGCGTTTGCTTAGTGGCAGCGATGCTTCAGTAATTGAGGTACAATTATCCTTTGTCCATAATCAATAATTATAACGACGTAAGATGAGATTATATCTGTTTACATTTGCAAAACGTGTAGTAGTCTTGTTGTTTCTGCCAATCTTCATTTATCGTGATGCATTTTAATCTTAGAATCAACTAATCTCGTAAGATTGATGTATACTTTAGATATTTTTATTTAATATAAAAGCATTTAACGTTTAATATAATCTAACTTATGGCTTAATTAAGTACTTAATTACAATTTGATTTAATTTTTTTCTATGCTTCAACGGATCTCTTAACATTTTTGTCACTTTCATCAGTTTCATCATTTGTTAATCAAATTTTATGACCATGCAATCCAAGCTGGATTTATGTTTTCTCTTCGTAGTGCCTTCAATTAGAGCCATCGTTTATCGCGATCGCGAGAAAGAACTTACTCTGCAGGAATTCTCGACTCAGATGATATAATTATATCACAACTTTCTTTTATTAAGAATAATTCGATCATGCTCCCATGCTTCCTAAGAGCTTAAGATTAAAATTAAAGCTGTTGGCGGTCCCTTCGCGTGCACTAACCGGAAAAATTAACGCGGCGGTCTACCATGACTGATCTTATCCTAGCCCCAGGCGATGAGGAAACATAGTGTAGATTAACGCGAGCAGTTGCACGAGCATCCAAGAAAAAGTGCAAGACTGAGAAAGTATCGGTATGACTCAGGCCGCGCTTGTACTAATTGTAAGATACAATAATAATCGACCACTTCATAACCGTCTATTTATAACTATTTCTGCATGGTCGCGTTTATGTCACGGTCACGTTTTTACGGTCCT
Source organism: Temnothorax curvispinosus (assembly GCF_003070985.1). Taxonomy (NCBI): domain Eukaryota; kingdom Metazoa; phylum Arthropoda; class Insecta; order Hymenoptera; family Formicidae; genus Temnothorax; species Temnothorax curvispinosus. Next base: position 265,149 of record NW_020216096.1, on the reverse strand, counting down.
GCATGATATGCGTGACACGCGGGTATTAAATGAAAGATTCAATACAATATATACAAGATGTCCAACAAAAAAAAAAGATCCGTCAATCTTTAATTTTAATCCAGTCTAATCTGTATAAATACGCTGAATGTTGTTTGAAAAATACAGTTTGGAAAATAATTTGTTAACAAAAAATTAAGAGAAATGTTTTCTCATCCAGAGCGTTAAAAAATAAGTAATCTTCATACATTCCTTTTTAATCGGGAAAATCTTTACAACTAAACTTCTTTTATTTATTAAATTCAAACACCAGTTTAGAATCTTTTTATTAGTGTAAGGCTGATAATAATCTAATGTGTAAATAATGCGATGCAAAAGGAATCTTCTTTTAATGGTGTGTGTGTGTGCCTACAGTTGCGTATCGCAGTTATCTGAAGCGAAAAATCAAAGTGCTTCTTGCTCTTTATGAGTATGACTACCGAAATAAACTATTAAAAAAGACGATTAAAAGACTACTTAAAAAAGATGAAAATAACAGAATGACGGTGTTAAAAAAAAAAAGTCGCATTTTGCAATTATAATTACAGTACAACATCAGAGTCTTAAGGATTGGAATTGAGCGAAAGGGCGAAAGAGGATTATAAGTGATCTCAAACAATCCGTTCTTAAAATATCGTAAACTTAGAAAATATTTTTATACGTATTTACAAAATATGATTTTGAGAGAAACGCATTAAGTAGTTCAGAGAGTTTAAATGTTTCAATAAGTTTTCTTACGTATAACTTACGAAGTATTACAGTCTTCTTCATAAAAAAAATATTCTTTTGCTTTTTCGACTTTTACTTCTTTCGATTCTGATCTTAACCATATATTACAGTCAAATTTTAAAAACATAATTTTAAGACTAAAAAATATTCGGAAAAGAATGTAAAAATTTCATACGAAAAAACAGTACAAAACGCATTCCTTAAAAATCGCGAAACGCGATGTTTACTGAATCAATTAACACATAACTCGTAACAGATTTGAATAAGTTATACAACAACAACTTTACGACGTTCAAGTTCGGTGTCACTGCTTATAATGATATGAGTTCCCGCGGTAATAATCGTACGAATGAGGATCTTAGGTAATCCGTTTTTGTCGATATTTACGCGCGACTGGCGTCGGCGGAATTGTCGAGAATTAAGCATGTACACAGGTTCGACGAACATTATAGAATCATCAAACAGAGTACAGATAATCTACAAAGCTGCCGTATCCGCAGTGGCTCCAGGGAAAAGTTGCCGAAGTTAAACAATCGCGTTAATCAAAGAACATTTCGTTAAAATATGCAACCGTCTACGTGCCGAAAACACTTTTAAAGAGAGAGAGGTAGTTTCGTTTCGACAGATATGGCCCGTGTCTCGCAGGGCTTCGTAAACTCGAAGTCAAACACGCATCTCCGTTTGAAACGGATGTAGCCAGGTAAATGTTATTTACCAAATACTCGGATAACTCATTATAACGCTAAGGTATTTCTGACCACGTTTTTTTAACAGGATATATTTAATCCTTGTAGGAAAAATATAATTAACGTTTCCGAACAAAACTCGTTAAAATTGATTGAAGTTCGATATAACTCTGATCAACAATTCTGTTCATCTGATCTCCTCGAAAACTGCAAGCGAACGTTGAAGGCCGCCGCTACACACGACACACTTTTGCGGAGCGCGGCAAGAATTGATAATCCGAAACAAGCAACACAAATAAGTTCGACGAAAGTCTCCAAGCAATTATTTTCTGAAAGTAATAGTCCAGTTCCGCGAATGTTATGCTATATTAAAGTTTCGCTTCATTAAGCTTGGCTTCATTAAGTCGAAAGTACCGATTTACCTCCTTATTATATAAAAGTTCATGAATCGCTAATTGCTATATCAGGTAATAACATGGCCTAGTTCATTTCATTTTGTCGTTGAGTGTGATAAATATGAAAGATTTCCGCGATGATTTAATTCGTCGAGAAATATAGACGATAAAAATAATAACAGATTATATTAATATACATGTTCTAGATTCGAATATACCCGCCAATAGGTTAAACGATTATTGCATGTATAAATTATAGAAACAGGTTACTATATAAGCTACTTTGTTTTTTGAATGAAAAAAAAACGACGATTTAGTAAAAGTTCCAACTTTTTGGATTTATTCATTTATTACTAGAACTAGAAGCTTAAGGCTGCAATCCGATATTTTCTATTAGCAACTACCAATACTGAAAATTTCTAGTATACGTGACGTAAAATATTGAAAAATATAGATTTTCAGTATTGACAGTGAATATCGGAATGCAGCCTATCTCTTACAAAAAGATTTGTTACGTCTTCAGGTTTATTTCATCACATCTCGATTAACGATCGAGGTATGGAAAACATTATTTTCTATTTCTATGGTTGATTATTGTCCAACCTGTGCCTAGCGTCGCGTTCGAGAGAGCATACAACAAATGGGCACGTGGAAGAATTCACGACACGAGTCGCCCGCGGCGCGCGTCACTTTCTACGGTAAGCGCCGAAAACTCGAGACGGGGCTCCGCGCGAGAAAACGATATCCGAAACCGGATATCACCCAGATAGAGCGAACGTGAATGTATAAAACGAGGAAAGAAGAACGTGTTTTCGGAGGCGGCGTCGGTTAACGAAGGCGCTGCGCGCTGTAATGAAATATGGGGATGCCGCCGCGCCTAATTCCGTCAAGATTCGATAAGGAGCGATTAATCCCGTTGATTAGACGGTGTGAATAATCGATGACGATAAAATATATATTACGTAGCACGAAATGTTTTATAATCTCGCGTAAAATTGCATTTATAAGAAGAGAAAGTTTTTACAGAGAAATCATAGAGATAACGCTAGAATATCGACGAAATTTCCACATTGTTTACAAACCATATTTGAGCTATGTTTTCACGTTAGAAGAGATGAAAGGAAAATATTTCCCTCGTTTCTCTCTGTATTTTATTTTGTATTTCGTCCCTCTTTTATTTCTCTTTTTTACGAGGTAACATAAATCAGGGATTTGGAAAGAATCGAGAAAGTCTATTTTTAACGCTCTTGAAAAATTCCTTCGCGTTCAATTTATATATTCATAACAAGCATATTTCATATTGCATCATTAATATAAATTTCACAAAATGATCTCGCGTAGCGAGGCTGTAATACTAAAGATATATGACCGGTACAGAATAATGTACATCACGTCGAACGACATTACTAACGTTAAAATATTATAGCAATCGCAGGATAGTATAATAACGTCGCTGGTAATCTCGTGAATGTACCAGAATATGGACAATCTTCAGCCGCGGTATATCGAGGTATTTCCGCAGCGTTCCGCGGTATATCGAGCACGTAGTTACCAATAATAATCGATATGCAATATAAACGGAAGCTGCGTACCACGTGTCGCTCAAATATGAATTGTCTACTCGGAAATTGCCGATCAATACGAGGGAAAGTCCGGTTCGTTACGCAAGCCGCGCGTCGACGGCTTTTCCGCGGTGAAGCGACAGACAAAAATCGCGATCCGCCACGGTTGACAATAAAACGCCCGAGTGAACATCCGGAAGGATAGAGACTTTCTTCCCTGGCCATTTAAATTCAATCCGTCGCGCAATTCGATTCCGCACGAAAAATTGAAAATAACAAAGTTGATGACGGAAATTGTGCAGTGAGTGGCGCAAACAATGTCGGTAAATTTTTTTTTTTTTCGTTACGATATTCCGGCGATACTCTTCCCGCGCGGTTCCGATATTTTAGAAAGTTGCCTCGATCAGAGGCGTTCCCCGTCTGTTGCAGCGGAACCGCCGATTCCACGGAATGTTAATTAAATTTCGGCCGATTAAACGCGTCAAACAGCTTCTGCCGTCAAAGAGCTAAAATCAAAGACCTAGTGTTGTCCAGTCATCGTATAGTTCTCTTTAAAAAAAAAAAATACATCCCGCGCGGAATAAAATATAAAAAAATATTAAATGTGAGTAATATTCGCCATATGGGGAATATCGTAACATGAATAATGCATAAACTTCATAGAGTCGTGACGCTATCGGACACTCTCACTCGTCAGAGCACTCGCCAGAGCACAAATTTCAACGTGAAATTTTAATGTCATTTCCAATTTATTAATTCCATCGAAAGTGTAACAAAAAAAAAGTGGCGACCGTATGTGTAATACGTAATACAGATTTCGAGGGTAATCGAATATTGATCCTCCACGTAAACCAGCGAATATGTCATTACGATTTTACGCGCCGCTGGATGTGGCGAGTGTAATAATGCAAATTTTATGCAGCGATAATGGACGCGGTGTGCATAAAAATGCAGATAACGAAGAATAGGAATAATCAGAGAATAATCTGACTGAATCATCTGACTGACGAGATGATTGTAGGTAATGTAAAAAATAACCAGGATATCAGGACTAAAATATAATGTTTCTCGCGTATTAATATTAATGAACCATCTAAAACTGGATTTTTAATTTTTAATTTAAGATTCATGTTTGCAGCGATTTGTAAAGGTTCGAATAATAAAACGAATGTTTCGGGAAGACATGGAATAAAATTATGTAGATAGTGAATCAACACAAATATTTCGCATCTACCTCGCCTTCCATGCGGCTGCAACAGATTAAGCTAATATTATATTTGTCTATAAATATCCTGGTTTTCCCAGTGTAACAACTCGCACATCGCGTAACAGTGCATATGACGTAAATTGCATATTACTAACATACGGCGTTATTTAATTTTTTCTGGTATAGTCGAGACTTTCGAGAATGCTTTCATCGATGATTTCTCTTCTACGGATACAAATTAAACCTACTAAATGTTGCGAAATAAATCGTTATAGCCTTGCCTTATTGTTTTTTCTTCCAAGATCGATATCGATAATGTCTGCGATAGACCTGCTAAACCGAACTTGTTTTTTTCTGTTTTTTCCCATACTTAAATCTCGCTTCGATTCACAACGTGAAAGACCGTTCGCACGAAGTTGCCTAGAAAGGATAGCGTAGAAAGAGTAAATAGCGGCAGCATCACATCGGCTTCCTGGGTCGTAACGGTCCAGATCAGCGAATATCTCGACGCGCTCGTCGCGTCCGCGCGTCGGCTCGAAATTGGAAAAAAAGAAAAACAGCGTTTCCTTTCGTTCAACGAGCGCAGGAACGTTTAGTTTTCGGTTCGCTGTGTATGTGCGCGCGCAAGACCTGGCCCCGACCTCATAAAATCGAGTTTTGCGGCAATTTGGCGATTTAACGATCCGTGAAACACGACCGTACGGCCCTCCGCAGTCCGCGTGAAAATTAGCCTTGAAGGGAACACGGTTACTTCGCAAATAAATATAATGGTAAAATGAGAGAGCCATGAGAGATGTGAGAGCCGGCTTGGTATGGGGAGGCTGCGAGAACTCTGGCAGGTTAATTCGCGAAGCGAGTCCAATTACGTGGCTCTAATCGCACGGATTCACGCGATGATGCATCACGCCGCGCGCGCGATCTAATAATTATGTTACGCGTGCAAAGAGATAGTAGAAGATAAATCTGATCAATGATGGGATATGACAGGATATTCGCTGATTTATATGTAGCTTAATAGGGAAAATCGCTGGACGCACCAACGCACATTGGAAACCGATAAAACAGCATTTTATTATTTAAATAAACAATTATCAAAAAAAATAATAATATAAGAATATATATTAAAATACAGTAATGAAAATATACTCTAATAAGATCAATAATTATTAATAACGTAATAATATAAAATCATGTCGGGCGGACAAATTCAAGTTTTACTAGTGACGTGTTCAAAATTGATTAATTGACAATGTCGATAAAGTTTGATTAATCTTAGATGTTGCTTGAATTAAATCGATATCGCACACAAATCACCGTTTGAGTGAAACTTATTCCTACAGGGTATACGGTACATTGTGTAACCGTACCAGCGAAATCTGTCCTAATTCTTTAAGTTTTGCTATTTTGTTCCTGTTTGCGAGATCCTTGTCGCAATATCGCACACTTACACTCCCGATATTACAGTTTCCGGGTCAAAGACGATCGTTGACCGAGAAAATAGCAGGTGGAGCATATAAGGATTTCGAAATGACGGAATCGCGAGCGCATCACGAGTTGCATAACAGTAAATTATCATAATTCCGCAATATATCGAATAGCAACGGAAGTAATATAAAGACGTTACGTATTGAAATTGGAAAATTCCAACTAGAAGATTACGTCAGATCAGTAATATTATAGTCATGAGATTATCTATAAACTGTACAAATTTTTCATATTATAGCGTCGATAATAAAATTACGTTTAATTAGAACACGAACGCTTCTAATTTATACAAACAAGATCGATTTTATCATATCCTGTCATTAAATGAATTGATTCTTCTCGATATATTTGCCAGCAGAAATGATAAAACACCGAACTCATTAGATGGAGATATTCGAGATAAAAAAAAAGACCAAATCATCTAATTAAATGCGATGTATAATCAATGCGAATCGGGTGAATGAAGAAAGAGAGAGGCGCATCGCTCTGGTGAGTCAGTTGTGATCACCAAATAAACAAAAAAAAAGACAATTTTCTCTAATAGATATATACATACAAATAATGTCATTACATTAAGTAAAATAATGTTGTTGATCCTTGGCTGTCGAATTTGCGGATAAATAATCTTTAACGGTAAGTTGCTTGCATTGTCCATGATTCGCCGTCATTCTGGAAACGCAACTAGGCATTACTTAACAAAGTAATTTTGTGGATACAACAACCCCATTTCGTTATCTCGCTGACAAGCGTTTCGCAAACCACACAATTATAAAATGTCGCAGTCAACGAGATGTTTACTGGATGTCTACTTCTCCGAGTGGCAGGTGCGCCCAAACATCCTCGGACGCGCGACCGACGTCGAGGAACGTCGTCTTTGGTGGGAGGCAAAACTCTCTCTCTAGAGCTCAGCTGATTATTAAAGCTGCTGCTGGCACAGTCAAACTTTCACGCTCGGCGATACGCGAGCTTCGCGAGCGAGGAGTAGTGCCCGTCGCCGCTTTCAAGGTCCGCGCTTCCGAGTTACGATTACATCGATCCCAATTCCGCTTTGATTCCGGGGCGAGAATCGCGAAAATCGCGACGCATGTCGCGGTAAACGTACGCAACGGAACGGAGGAGTCGCTGGACGGCCGAGCCGAAAATCCGCCGACGGATCGGAACGACGAACGGAAAAAGTGAAGGAGGCCGATGAAAAGTCGGCCAGGCACATCGGATATCGCGGCTGTGCGGTTCTTGTTAACTGAACTTGTTCGCCAATTGACGGCATATCAAGGTTTTGCTCTTCTCACGATACCTTATTATGAAAGTTTTCGTATCGTTAATGCCTGCAGCAAATATGTAATTATTAAAATCGATAATTTGATTAATTAAAGAAATTACTCGAACAGCCTGACAAAGAAATTGCGTGGTGCGATCGAGCAAGTTTTTTGCGAGACGCGAATGGATTCAATGATAAGTTATTGCAGATAAAAGTGTTCTAAATTGTTGCGTTAAGAGAAAATTAAAGTATAACTATGTACAGATTCTCTGCTTATTGGACAAACCGACGGTTAATAAAGAGATAACAAATTAACTGTACACAACTCAATCTGGAGGGTATCGAGATTCGTTCATAAAATATTACACAGAGTGTATGAGCACTTTGAAACGCTAAGAAATATCTCAATCTCGAAAGTTTGATTGAAGACAAATAATACCTAACACGAGAGGCGGCATCGATTTGTTGACTCCCAGAATCGGATTATCGCGACGCGCGATCGTGCATACGAGTCGTGCGTTATTAGTGAAAGTCGTCCGCGCCTGTATAGTTTGAGGATCAAGACTAACGGCTACGATATTCCCGCCAGAAATTGCGTGAAGGGGCAAAGAAGGTCAGGAAGGAAAGGAAAGATCAAGACATCCTCACCTGGCTGGAGAAAGGGAAAGATATAATTGAACAAAATGACGGGCGGTCTCTTGCCGACATTCGAATTTCGACACACGACTTCGTGAGAACTTGGTAAAACAACGTTTAAAAAGTCGAGCGTCCTCCGAACGAAAAGTTGTGTGTCATTGTTCTCTTTGCTGGCTGCTCTTCTTGAGTGATTATCGGATCGGAGGGAGCACTTTGAGCGAGTTTCTCGAGAGAAAGGAACGGATCCCCGAAGAGAAGAAGACTGCGAGAGGGCACGACGTAAGAAGCTCCTGTCGAGTTATTAGGAGCAAAAAGGTTCAAGTGGAATCGTCGGGCCGCGTACTTTGTTGAACCGTCCCTCTTACGACGGCGCTTCGCAAGGCTGCGCGAGAGGTATAAAGGACAGCTAGGAAAACAAATGGAAATTTCGCAGAGTAATACTTCACGATGCTCTGCGCGGAGTGAAGATACTTTAAGTGAGATGCACTCGGCAGAACTTTAGAAAGGAAATATCGAAGTCGAACATGAAACAATCGGAACAAAACAATCAGACGTAAAGCTTAAATTCCTTTTTGTCTCCTTTGAGAGCGACGTGATACATTATTTGTAAAAAAAAGTTAAGCGAATCCAATAGCGTTATCTTTATAAAGTTAACAACAATTTTCTCGTTTTATTTAATGGCACTTGACGACCGTTATTGTCGGATAGATATTGAAAAGAGTAAGTAAAAGTTTAAAGATTGCTAAGCTCTATGAAGCTTCTCTATTGCAAACTTTAACTCCTTCATTAAAAACGCTTCGTTAAACGCTTTCAGTATACTTGGAAAGATATTGAAGGTCTGCTTCTGTTACGCAGATTCGCGTACAGCAAACAAGTTCATTTACGGCATTTACATAAAGTATCTCGAGAAAGAGATGGAAATTGACCAAAGCCGCTTCGTTACATGATCGATAATTTATACTTCCTCGACTGAAAAAGAAGATCAGAAAAGATTATCTACGGCTAATCTTTCACCCGAATATCAAAAGAATCCATTGACGGGAACTTTGTGCTGGAGAAGGCTATTGCGAAGAATACCAGCGATAAATTGGATGAGTAAAATTAACGGACTGTGAACGAGAAACAGGAGAGCCGTCTTCGAAGCCATTTGCTTGCCGCGAGTGAGAATTGAAAGAGACGTGCGCGCGATTAATTACAGACTTAAAAAAAGTGTTTTTCTTTTTGACGGTGTACATTAGAATGACAATGAGCCTTTTATTCGGATAAGGCTCGACCTCCGTTATTTATCCATCTCCGAAAGACCACGTGCGCTTTAATTACCGAACTTTAGCAGTTCCGATCTATACCGCGGTTCAAGCGAGTTGATTCCCGAAACGCGGAGAGATATACGTGACGAAGGATGCGAGGGGCCGCAATCGTGAAGACGCAGCCAAGCAGCGACCAGACGCGACACGCTCGCAAAACGATCGCGGGGTGATCAACGGCACGGATCATCGCAACGGCGACGATTCATCGGTTCGCTGCCGCGAACTGGAGCGTAAGGGATCCGTTCTCCCGCCGAGCATCATCCCGTTTACCCGACCGGAAAAGTTCCGAGGAGAATACGAATTCGTCGTGGATTTTTCAGGCCGTTTCTCGCTTCGCCGATGCACGAAAGAAGTTCGTGACGAAGGCGACGCGCGTTCAAACGTGACGAGGATCGTTCGTGGTAGAGACGAAAAGGAAGAAAGGAGAAGGGAAGAGAAAGAGAAACAATGCCGGGTCGCGAGACGATTGTCCTTTTCCGTTGAGGGATCATCGACGATCTCGAGACTCCGCCGTGTAAGAGTGCCACGGCGCGCAAGAGGAAGAGAATCTCCGTTAATCGAAAATCGTTAAACGGCAAGCTGATACTTCGAGGATGACGCGCGTCGCGTATCGACTTGGTCTTCACCACCTCCTTTTGGGGCTCAGCTTACTGATCGAGCCCCTGCTGGGTTACAACGTCTTGATGGCCACTATGGGTGGCACCAAGTCCCACACGGTACCCTTCGTCGCCCTTGGTACGAGTCTGAGGTCGCGAGGGCACAACGTCACGCTGCTGAGCGCTTTCCCCGGTCCCGCGGCAAATAATGGTCTTCACGAACTGGTACCGTCGATCCTCGAGGTGATTTACGATCCACCACGCACGTCCGTCTCCCCATGCTCCGAAGGAATTCTGAACCGCTTCGCGGTACTTTTACCGCACCTCGCGCGTGTAATTTCTTTCTCCCGCGTCCAATTTAGCCCTTAACCCACATTTAATTTTATTGCACACTAAATAATTTACCAGAGAACCGCCTGTTTGTACCATCTGCATTCATTATCTTCTCTTTTTAAATCTCTGTTTTTAAGATTTAACCCTCCTTTTCTGTCTACCCGTTTCATTTCTGTTCGAGTTTAGTCCTTCAAAGAAGCTTACGCTAAAAAGAAAGACTTGCAAAACCGTACGATGATATTTACGAGTTCTCTTTCCTCGGTAAATAATTAATCTTTGAAGAGGAGGTTCGGGGCTCGGAGGGTAAACAAGTTTCGCGATATAATATCGTGACGCGGAAGTTGAAAGTTTCCGGGCTGAGACCCAACAATCGCGCGAGCGCCAATAGATTTATGTATATTGTGTCGCACGCACGTGTTCACCTCTCGTGTTCTTGCGGCACAGGCTTATGTCGAGAATTTCACGGCTCAATGGGACCTGGTGGGCGCCAGGTTCCGGAACGAGCTTCCTGTATCACCGTGGGACGCCATGAGATACGCCTGGGAGTCCTGCGAGGCGTTGCTGCAAGACGCGCCGTCGATAGCCAGCATGAGAAGACCCGACGGTGATCCGCTCGCCCGATGGGACGTCGCGGTCCTCGACGGCGCTTATCCCGAATGCATGCTGGGAATCCTCCACGCCGAGAACGTGCCGACGATAATGTTGAACACGGTAATATGCTTTTGGCCGTAGTCGAGAAGCGCGATGGGACCCTACGCAATATTCCGAATTCCCGTTACAGCTCGTCCCGGTTCTCTCGCCGCGATAACAGTCAACTCGAACTTTTACTCGAGTGGATAAACGATATTGTGTTAGGTGTTAGGTCGACCTATGTAAAAATCACATCGGCGGTAGAGAGTCACACGCAGCTCTATCGCAGTTTTATCAAAGTGTTTGCTTAAAGTGTGTTTCAGTTATCATAATATATGATACAATATACATATCACATTATATGATATAACATTGCAACAATATTATACTTTATCTGCGTCGGTTGCCGTTATGGCCAGATTTCGTGATTTTTTAAATATATAAATAAAAAACTGACTTTTGCATAACTAGTTTGTATTTTCCGGTAAATTAAATATTTAAATAGCTGCATATTTCTTGAAAGAAGTTTCATATAAATCTCTAGAATATAAAGTTCTAAATATCTCTAAGTGGATTCTTGTTATAAACGAACCATTTCTCAAGAGAATAATGGCATAAAGTTTCTTTCTTACAATTAGTCTCTTCTACGAAAATATAATAACAAGGAAAAGAAAATTATATATAAATATTATATATATCCACCATGGGGTTATTCCAAGCGCAAAGTGCAAAAAAATATACTTATTTGTCGTATCCCAATGTTTCCGCGTATGAGTAATTGAGAAGTAAACGGTTCACCGGGAATATCATGTTGTTCATTCGTGTATGACTAATACGACAAAGTGTAAAGTTATCTCATCTTCAAACACACGTTTGAAGCCTACACATGTCTCTCATATTAAAGCTATCTTAGAAAAGCGCTAAGCAAAACCCGTTGGCCAGTTTCTATCGATTTTCTCTCCTTTCCTTTCCTTCTCTCATTTCGTTCAGTGACGTGAATGACGCGTAATGATAAAACGATGAGCTTGTATAACGGAGCAACGAGGTCCCTCACCGACGCTGAAAAGGAGCGGATCTCCGCCGATTTCTTCCTTTTCTAAAAACCGATATCCTTGCATATTAAAGCCACTTGCTTTCGCTTTGCATCATTGCAGCTAACGAGTAATGAGAACGACGCGATGTTATCTTGCAGGTGGCACTGTACAGCGGATCCATTATGCGACAGGGCAATCCATCACCGTGGTCGGTGACTCCGTATTTCGGTAAAGCGATTACGCAGGACATGACTTTCCTTCAGCGAGTCCTGAACACAGCGGCCCTGTTCACTTTAAAGATCATGCACTGGTTCACGGTTTCGATTTATCTTCAGCCGACGCTCCAGAGATACCTCGGTGAGCATTAAATCAACCGCACGGTCTTCGCGTCCCGCTGATTCGTCGAATTATGTCGATGCTGCTAATTGTATGCTAATATCGCATATCTTTATTTATAATCAGATAATTATATAGCCCAAATGACCGTGTCATATTTTGCTTTTGACAGGCAATCATATACCCGACGATCTGCACAGCCTGACGGCGGAGGTCCCCCTGACTTTGCAGAACAGTCATTACAGCGTGGGCGATTCCGTGCCCTACTTGTCGAACGTCGTAAACGTGGCGTGCCTTCACTGCAGGCCGGCGATGCAATTAAGTTCCGACTTAGAATCCTTTTTGCGACGCGGTAATTTCATAATTTCGCATTTCTCTTTCGCGAGAGATTTACGTCATTCTTAATTTACATCTAGTCGCTAATCGAGTTAAGAGGCCAAAAACTTTCGTATCGCATAGCAAAATTGTTTAAACGACGATATTCGAAATTTTTATGGTACCACGTAATTGTATTCTCTTTCCCTTACAGCTTTCCCTCATACAAGTATTTTTTTTTAATTTGAATCTTGTTACGTATGTGTTTGTTCCATAATGAATTTTATCAGATCTAACGACTCTTCTTATAACGCGAAGATATCAAGTAGGTGTAAAATATTATTGTTTAAGCCTAGCAATGCTTCTGGCGTTTTTCGTATAAGAACCGTAGCAAACGGATTGACGGTGATTTTGCATCGGTTGTTTTCCATTTTTCGATGACTCGCCACTCAAGTAAATGTGCAATAACGTACCGCAACGTCGAACTCTTGCAGGTTTCGTGTTTGTTTCGATGGGATCGTCGGTACGGGCTTCCGGAATGCCGGAGGCACTGCTGCAGATCTTTGTCGCGGTATTCTCGACGCTTCCGTATAACGTCGTGTGGAAGTGGGACGGTGGCAAGATCAAGGATCTGCCGGCGAACGTGAGGACGGCTGCCTGGTGGCCGCAGCAGGAGCTGCTCGGCCATCCTAAGTTACGTGCCTTCGTTTCTCACGGCGGCCTGTTGTCTCTGCACGAGGCGGCTTATCACGGCGCGCCGACCCTGGTCCTACCGGTATTCTGCGATCACGATGGAAACGCGGCACAAGCTGGTAAATCCTTTCTCCCGTATCTAAAAACGCGTTCGCTGGCCTTTAGGCCTGCTAGGCTTACCGAGAAATAATGGTCGAAGCTTTCGAGAACCATTCGCTCTTCGAAAAGAATGATGGAAAAGCCGAGTAGAAATGATTGATCGTTCGTTAAAACAGTGAGTGAATGTGAGCGATGGGGAAAACTCTCCGATTTGAGTGTCTCTCGAAAATGGAGACTGTAATCTTAGATGGAATAAGTTGCACGCGAAGCGAAGAGTCTTACGATAATTGATTAATCGTTTAACGACAGGATCGCTATATTTTCGTGTACTTGTTTGACATAGAGAAACTGGGTTACGCTTTGGTGATGGATCTGGCTGGAATATCAATCAGTGCGCTTCGCGAAGGTATAATTAAAGTCGCCGCACTTCACAATAACTCGTACAGAGAGGCGGCTAAGAAGAGGAGCGAGTTGCTACGTGACCTTCCGATCGGTCCCAGAGAATTGGCCACGTGGTGGGTAGAACACGTTGCCAAGCACGGCGGAGCCGACCATTTGAAAAGCTCAATCAGGTAATATCGCTTTTTCAAATAATTATTATTACAAGATGTACGGATTCCTTGTAATAAACATGCATAAAAATATTCGTTTGAGTATAGTACTGTACAAACAATTCAAACAACAAACAATTCAACTAGCGGTTTCGAAAGATTCATTGACAATTAAATTTGAAAACATTTAGTAATTACTTAAATATTTAGTGATTAAACATTTAGTAATTAAAACAGAATATCTTAGAACTGTTGGAAGTTCTTTTTAACTGTAGATTCTACAGAAATTTATTATTTCTCAGCAAACATTTGGCGAGAGAACAGACTTTTAAATTCGTCGTAAACTTTTAAATTATATTATTAGATAGTAGATACATTTATCAAATGATGTACTCGATGAAATGATAAAGTGAGGAAGTTAAGTAAATTAAATATAATATTTCAGGTACATGAGCGTGTCCCATTATTACAGCATAGACGTCGCGATATTTTATATACTGAGTTTAATCCTGATAATGTATGGGCTCAAGAAACTATGCTGGCGAGCGGTAATCAGTCAGGATGTCTTCAAGAAGAAAATAGACTGATCGATAGTTCCGTGAAACCCTTCGCCAAATTAATTTTATTTATTGTCGCAAATAGGATCTAATCTCTTAATCATACGTAAGTACATTTAATTGGGACAAAATAGAGATTATGTAAATCGAAGGATAATCTCGACTTTTTAAAGATCTCTAATATATTTTTATATAATTATAAGTCATTTGTAATTATAGTTCAGCTGTTACGCTATCGGTGTATAATTACAATTCAGGATAAATTCGTTTAATCTGAATATCACTGTAATATGTCTACATGACAAATTAAAAAAATGTATATAAAATAAGTGATATTTTTATGTATGTAGTGTTTTTATTGAGAGATTGAGAAGAGAGAGAGAGAGAGAGAGAGAGAGGGGAGAGAAATTCATTAACCGCTGATATAATAGGAATCTACTTTCAGGACGATGTTACCGAGTGAATATCGTGACGATGATATAATTTTTTATGTTATCTATATTTTATATCTTATAAATAACAAATTACACCTCATGACCTCACAAATCGAACCATTTTATTTTAATTAAAATCTCAACCTTTGGCGCGACAATTTATCGTTACCAAACAATTTATTGCCAAAATTAATTTTAATGAAATAAATCAACAATTATTAAGCAACAAATTCTACAGCCATCAAATTATTAAATAAACAATAATTCGTACGAGCGCCAGGTTAAATATACATTTTAATTTTGGAGCTATTTATACAACAGCGGGATGCGGTATGTTCGAACGCTGTATTGTCTCCGACAAAATTATTCAGTATTTTGAAAACAAATGAGAAAGACGGCGAGGATGTTCCTGACAAAATTTGTTGCGCTTAAAATAACAAGTATATGCGGAATGTCTGACGGAAGCAAATACACACATGAAGGAAGATGTCAAAGGTCGACAAACGCGTCTATAGACAAGAAGCGTTTCGAAGGATTAATTAGTAATGTTAATGTATGAACATACGGAATCGTAGCTTCGTCCTAAATACACATGTTGGTGCGACAACCCAAGCATATACCACAGAGTGTTATGCCATGAATTTCAAGATTACATCTATTATACATGGATTGTTTATGTTATGTTTGCGCGAAATCTTCTTCATGTAGACAACGTAAGCAATGTAAATTGTTGTGAGTTGCATATAACCTAACCTAACTGATTGAATCATTAATTTTTCAAACTGTATTTTTACAAACAGTCCTAAAAAATTAAAAATAGTTTCAAACTAAATGCATTTTAAATTAGATGCATTTCAGCTATAATTTATTCATTAACTTTTACAGTAATATAAAAGATATGTGATATTATAGAAATATTATTATTTACACTGATCTGATCTAATCTAATCTGTTAATTTAATTTGCCTGGCATGCTAAAAATTGTGTCTAAACTAAATAATGGTAACTAAAAATAAAAATGCAAACAAAATATAAATTTCCGATATTTCTGACAAAATATGAATAATCCATGGATTATATAGTCATTGTTTGCATGACACGTTAAACATAGTTTACACTTATACATGTAGATTATTTTACGTCTAATCCTGGTTTACACGATCTGTGCGCAAAGACGCGCAGAAACTGGCGACCGGCCTAGAGCGAGTTTGCGACAGGTAGGCGAAGGAGGAAGGAAATGCCGCGTCGCGTTTTCAAAGGAAACTAGTTACGAGCGAGGGAAAAGGGAGCAAGACTGATCGGAGCGGAGGTGTTTCGGGGAAGAAGGCAGACCAGATGTTCGCCACGGAACTTAACGACGTCAATTTATTTACGCCTGCTCGAATATATTTTATCTCTAAAAATACGGGCGAGAGATATCCAGGCTATCGCGGCGGCCACCTCGCGCCAGGTATGCCGATCGGCTTTATCGATTTTGCGGCGCGGTGGCGCAACGAAAATAATCGCTACTTATCTCGCTAACATCGTTGCGTGTTGGCGCGATAAACGAATAGATCGCGAATGCGAGATTCAAGGACCGTGGCTCTCAACAAGGAGAAGTAGCGCGTTGATCAGAAAATCATTATCAGTCGGATTTTTCTGAACGAGCATTACCTCTCGACCAGAATTTACCTTTTAAACGATTTAATTTCAATCGTATTAATTTATCTTTCCGATTATGTTCGGAAGAATATTTCGCAGTTCAATTTATTCGACGTTAATGATGACGAAACGAATTTTTCGTTTCACCAGAAACGGAATTTATTTTAATTGGAGTCTTAATTTTTGGCGCGACAATTTATCATCTCTCTCGGCCAAACATCAATTTATTACCAAAATTAATTTCAGTGAAATAAATCAACAATTATTAAGCGATAAATTCTACAGCCATTAAATTATTAAACAAACGATAATTAGTACAAGCCTGCTCCGTTATTATATTCTCAAAAAAGCAGATTTAACAATCTTTTTAAAACAGGCTATTTTCAAAGGTATACGAGGGTTGGTGCAAACAGGATTATCATTTTTCCATTCCACGAGTTTCGTACCGGATAAAGCTAAAAAGCCGAAGGGGATCGAGAAATTTTTCTCTGGATAAAAAAAAAAGGAGGCACGCTGATGCCCCATGGCAATTCCGTTTCGACTGTGCGACCTGTAACTTCGTTCTCGACTTTAACAGGCACGACGAACAACCTTTTGTACCAACCCTTTTGACGTAATACGCAACGACACGTTTACCAGTCCTCTCGATTTCCCCTCGTCGTCCTCCGATCCCGCGCCGGGGCGGTCGAGGTGGGTTAACGGAACGGGCTCGGAGAGTCGGAGCCGGGAGCGTCCGTCGGATCGACGATTGTTAAGAAAAACGCCGGAGGTGATTCATGGTGACGACCGCGCGGCGACGCTCGCGTCGACGCTCCTCCCCGCGGGCCCGTGGGACGTCCCTCACTGTGTGCCGTTGCGTTCGCGGCTACATTCAGGCCGCGCGTCGGTGTACTCCGCGATCACGGCGGCTCGATCAGTAGCAGCTGACTCGCTGGTCGGGGTATACGTTGTCGCGCCGCCTACTCGGTAGAAGCGAGCCGCGCACGCGCGCGCCCGCACGCCCGCCCGCCCGTCCGACCGCTCGCGTTCGAGGGCGAGGAGAGAGTTTACTCGCGTACAAACGAGAGTCGTCCGAAGCCGAGATAGTGTGCGCGTCGTTGTCGTGCGTGGTCGTGCGTGCCAAAGCCCTGGCCGGCCTCGGCCCTGTGTGCGTGTGTGAGTGTTTTTTCTCTGTTCCGTGCGCGGTACCGGTGTCTCTCTCGCGCTCGCGCTCGCGCGCGCGCGCGCGCGCGTGTGTATACACCGTGTATACGTTCTCGGAAGAAGCGGAAGACGAGTGAGATATGCCGTTCGCAGCCTCCGTCGCCACCGCCACCGCCACCGCCATCGCCACCGCGATCAGCTACTGCGTGACGAACGGCGCGCACGTGAATCGTGCGCACGCCGTGACGAGCACGCACGACGAGGTGAGAGCGAGCGCAATGCGCATCCCGCGACCCACGCTTTGTTCCACGCGCGCCTTTTTTCCGCGCGACGAAGAGTAGCTTTCCGCCGATCGTCGCGTCCCGCGCGAAAACAAAGCGAGCGGAACGGACTGAAGTTGGGAAAGGTCTGAACGTGGCCGATTAGACGATGCGACGGGAGAATCATCGAGGAACGAGAGCACAGCCCCAAGCATTTATATACCCACATATGCATGTGTATATACATATACACACGTACAAACTTGAAACTTATATATTGTGTACATATATACATAGCGCGAAACTTATGTATTGTGTACATATATACATAGCGCGAAACTTATATATTGTGTACATATATACATAGCGCGTCGATGCGAAAGAGACAGGAAAGACAAGGCAGAAGAGCGCGGGGAGCGGGGCGGGGGAAGAACGCGGGGACGCCGCGTCCGAGAAACTCGTGTGAACGCACGTGGGTATCGGACGATGGAGAGACGACGGGAAAGCATGTGCGTCCTCGCACCGCTATATATCCGCGGCGCGAACCGGCACACTTTATGTAGCACGTAACGTACGAGCGGCGATCGATCCGCGCGCGACGCGCCGCATTCGAGGTAGAGCGTTGGAGAAAGGAGCAGCGTCGACCCTTGTGCGGATTTACGCACGCCACATCGCGTCTCGTCTCGTCTCGTCTCGTCTCGTCTCGTCTCGTCTCGTCTCGTCTCCCCGCTGTCGTCGTCGTCCATCACCGTAGTCGGGCAGGCTGTCGACCGCATCGTTGTTCCGCATCGCCTATTGTGCGTGTCGCGTGCGCGCGGCCATCGCCCGCCGTCGCGTCGCGTCGCGTCGGTCGGGCGGGACGCGTCCGCTGCGCGTTTCTACGTTTCTACCCTCTGGCTGGCCGAATCGGCCGCGTGACGTAATCCATTCAAGCGCTTACTACGCAATATACAAGACACGGCCGTCGCTCTCTCTCTCTCTCTCTCTCTCTCTCTCTCTCTCTCTCTC